>NW_004524654.1:3050142-3065750 GCF_000260255.1 Octodon degus
TATATATATATTTCACAACAGAATGGTCTTTTCTTTGGTGGAACCAGGGATTGAACTCAGACTCTTGCACTTGGCAGGGAAGCGCTTATTCTACTCAGCCATCTCCCCGGCCCCCAGAATGGTCTTTTATTTACACTTTTGTGAAGTTAGTGATGCATGACACTAGGTTGCCTAACAATTGATAGCTAACCTTAACCAGATAAGATGTTCATCTCAGGAGTGAGGTAGCTTGTTTGCTTTAGGAACAAGGCCAAGTCCCACCTACATATATTTGATTGATTTCTTAGCTTTGTGGCTCCCAACATAGTCCCCTTTTTATTTCATTTTCTCAGAGATGGGTGTTCCACTGCAGTTACAGAAGCAGTATTTGGAGAAGTCTTTAAAGGACCTTTTCATACTTCATGCCAGTCTAAAGATTGTAGTTATTTGAATTTGGCAAAATAACCCAATATAGTCCAGTAGTCCATAATAGTAATGGTTTATCATCAGAATAGACAATTGTCAGAAGTTGTTGACTTGAGCTTTTTACAGATCAGCATATTAATACTTTTTTTTTTTTTTCAGAACTAGGGATTGAACTCAGGCTCTTGTGCTTGCCAGGGAAGCACTTATTCCACTGAGCCATCTCCCTTGCCCCATATTAATACTTTTTATACCTCATGATTATACTTTTCTGCTGAATGGTTAACACCAAGTTAAAGCAAGACCTATATAACAAGAAATGTAACTTTTGTATATGTAAAGGTCAGTCAAATCCCCTCAGGATTTACCCTGAAAGCCTGTATAGCAGTTTGTAGATCTTTTGTCAGTGTCAGCCATGTGGATGAATCACAGCCATTGCTTGACAATTTGCTCTCTGTGAAAGCCTGAGAGAACTTTTTCTCTCTAGGGGACTCTCCTTAGGCACACTCTACATCGTTGGTCACTTTCCTCTGTAGCTCCATAGCCTCCTTGATCAGAAAATGTGGGACACCACTGAGTTACAGGATGTCACAGCACAGGTACCCTTATGTCCCAAGTCCTCATTGGCCTTGAAGGGCTTGGGCTAAAATACTTTCTATCCTTTTAGACCCTCTATTTCTCTACTTTTATCTGTGAATTTTAGTTATTAAACATCTAGAAGAGAAGCTTAATGGTATTATTATTACACTGTTATGGAAGCAGTTGAGCTTAACATCATTATCTGAATAACCCCAGTTACTGCCATTTTCCAACAACCATGGATATTCTAAAATTTAAATACCTATAGAATGTGAAGAAAAACAATTAAACATTTTTATATGGAAATTTAGAAATCAAACCATATCAAACATTGTAACATGACAATCCTATGACATTTATTTTCTTGTCTGTTGTATTCTTTTATTACTTTTTCAGTCCTGAAAGAGTAAGTAGGTGGAAATCTTGAAGATATAGAGGTAGGCAAAAAGTGACCAAAAAATCAAACTACTTGAAAGAATTAATAACTAGGACCTCCTTTTATTGAGAAGTTTTTACAAGTCAAAAGAAATTACCAACAAAGTGAAAAGACAACCCACAAATTTGGAAAAAAATCTTAACTAATAAGCATTCAGACAAAGGTCTTCTTCCTAGAATTTATAAAGAACTAAAAAACATTAGGATCCACAAATTTAAAGACACAATTCAAAAATGGGCATCTGAGTCAAACACACACTTCTCAGAGGAAGAAATACAGGAAGTTAATAAATACATTAAAAAATGCTCCACATCACTGGTCATTCATGAAATACAAATTAAAACAACACTGAGATACTATCTCACCCCACAAAGAATGGCAATCATAAAGAAATCAACCAACAACAAATGTTGGAGAGGCTGTGGGGAAAAAGGAACCCTTCTCCACTGCTTGTGAGAATGTAGACTGGTGCAACCATTATGGAAATCAGTATGGAGACTCCTTGAGAAACTAGGACTGGAAATCCCATTCAAGCCAGCTATCCCCCTTCTGGGAATTTTCCCAAAAGAACTGAAAATTTCATATCATAATAATATAATGTGTGCCTATGTTTATAGCAGCACAATTTATGATAGCCAAATCTTGGAAACAACCAAAATGCCCATCACCTGAGGAATGGATGAAAAAGATATGGTGTTTTTATACAATGGAGTATTACTCAGGTATAAAGAAAAATAAACTCAAAGCCTTCATATATAAGTGGATGCAAGGACTGGCCAAGTAGCTCAGCAAATTAAAGTGTCTGCAAGCAGGCTCAGGGGTCAGGGGTTTGATTCCCTGGCCTGCCATGCTGGTCCCACCCCAAGGCGCACTGAGATGGAAATTGAGACTGGGCGTGGTGGCATGTGCCTGTAACCCCTGCTCTTGGGAGGCTGTAAACAGGCAGATTAGTATGAATCCTATCTAGTAGTGAGACCCTGAACACACTTGTAGACCTTTGCCTAAAATACAATAAATAAAAAAATAAAAAATAAATTAATAAATGCAACTTGAAGATATACTCATAAGTAAAATAAGCCAGACCCACATGTATAAATATCATATTGTCTCCCTAGTATAAGAACTAAAATAAAAAATAAAATTTGAAAGGCATAACACTGTTAAATGGAAAGCGAAAACTTAAATATTAAACAAAGAAAGAGAAAGGAGAAAAATTAGGAAATATAGCAGGGGAAAAAACATTCATTCATATAAACAAGATGATTAAGGCAATGGTCCTAAGAATCTTCATCAGGTTTTTCAAAATAGTAGTCAGTGGGTAGAACCCTCATCCTGACTAACTCTAACCATTGATATCAGTGAACTAAGCAACAACAATGAGGATAGAAATGTGTTATACTAAAACCATGCTTGAAATTTCTGTCATTTTCATATTCTAAATGTGTACTACTTCTAATGTCATATCAGTTATTGCTATACTCTCTTTAATGTAAATGTTGTAAAAAAAAAAGGGTAATAAAAGAAAACAAGAGACTGGAAAGAAAATGTCATAGGATTGTCCTACTAACATGTTTTGAAATTGTTCCATTGCTATTTTATCTTTTTTTTTTTTCATCAAAATGAATAAAAAATAGAATCAGGAAAAAAGGATAAATTTTTCAAATAAAAGAAAAAGAAACACAGGAGCATCCAACTATGTAAAATAAATCTTAATATACATGAAAAATCTAATATCCAATAGCACAATCTTAACAGGAGACCTTAATACCCCTTATCCCAAAAATATAGGTAAAACAGATGAAAAATTAGCAAAGAATCTATAATAATGAGTCCTTATAGTAATTCTTCAATAAGTAAGCTGTGAACAGTGAAATGCTATGTAAACAATGTGAAAGAATGGTAACAAAAGAGAGCTCAACACATATTTTCATTTCAAATATTAAAAGTGGAATATATTTTTAAATATTGATTTCTTCCAATTAGTCATTTCAAACATAATAATGTGAAAGGATGAGAGAAATTACATTTTAGACCTTAGTAAAATTTTAAAGAAATTAAAAAGGAGTCTGGATAGATTTTGTCTATCACAAAAAAGAATTTGAAAACTATCCTGAAGTTGAAGGATCATGTGCTATATTTGTCACTTGATAAAGATAAACATATGACGCAGAAAAAAATTAGCAAAGAAGTAGCAGAACTGAACCACAACTTGGAAAAAATTGACTTAGTGGACATACACAGAGTATTACACACAACCACAGCTGAATACACATTTTTCTCAGCTGCACATGGGTCATTTCATAAAATAGACCACATGCTAGTTCATTGGTCATGCTTAAGTATATGCAAGAAAACAGAAATTATCTCATGCATATTATCTGACCGTAGTGCAATGAAACTGGAAATTGATGACAAAAGAAACCACAAAAAGCCCATATATACATGGAAATTAAACAAGACCCTCCCAGCAACCAATGGGTCACAAATGAAATTAAACAAGAAATTAAACAATATCTACAATTCAATGAAAATTCAAGCACCACTTATCAGAATTTATGGGATGCAATGAAAGCAGTTCTTAGAGGGAAATGGATAGCCAGGAACTCACACATTAGGAAAACAGAACAGGAGCAAATAAATACGCTTGTGCTGCACCTCAAATGTCTAGAAAAAGAAGAGAAAAACAAACCCAAAGCCTAACAAAGGGAGGAAATTATACAGATTAGAGCAGAAAGTAATGCAATAGAGACAATGAAAACAATACAAAGAATCAATGAATCAAAAAGATTCTTTGAAAGAGTAAATGAAAGTGATAAGCCCCAAGCTAGCCTCAAAAGAAAAAACTCCAATTCAAGCAATAAGGAATGAAAAGAGTGTAATTACCACAGACCCAGTGGAAATTCAGAAGATCATCAATAGCCATCTTGAAAATCTTTACTCTCAACTCTCACAGAACTGAAGACACAGAAGAAATGGACAGATTCCTAAAAAGGTACAAATTACCAAAACTGAATAAAGAAGATATAAGAACTCTCAATAACCCAATAACAGCCAATGGAATTCAAAAATAATAAAATACTTACTGACAAAGAAAAGTCCAGGTCCTGATGGATTTTTTTAAGTGGTAAATGAGATCATATTCACTGTCCATGAATTTATTTCAGTGAGTAAAATTAATTTCAGTCAAATTTATTTCAATGTTCCAGAAGTCAAGTTTTGCTCAGTTTCTGCAATCCAGCCAGGGGATGCTGACCATTTAGATGTGGAAATTGCATCTTCTGTCTTTCCTGTTTGGTGTTGAACAAGCTTAAAGAATACTCCAACCACCTATCAAGAAACCTATCAGAGCAAACTGGCCTTTTAAAACTTTTTCTTTTAACGATAGTCACAAGTCTTGAAACTTAACTTTATCCATGTGGCTTACTCTTCAGAGCATAATTGTCTTGCCAATAAAAAGTAAAGTTAAGCCAACTTTTTCATTCCCTCAAATTCTTCAGAGTATTCATGCCAAAACAAAAGTTTAGATTAAATTGTTGAAAAGAATAAAAAACTATTAATTGAAAATTACACACTGTTTCTATCTGTAAAATGCAGGAGAGTTTGTAGAAAAAAATAGAGAATTTATAGAAAAAATGATTACTTGAAAACAGAATTTAGCTAAAGTAACTGCTTGTAAAACTTTCATCACAATCAATAGATTTACAAAATAAATAAATTTCTACAATTCAGCAGTAATCATCAGGGAAAGAAAAGGGGAAATGAGTCCATATAATTAGCATAAAACGTAGGATAACAAATGCCTAAAACAAGCTTCCTAAGGAATATATCTGCCACATATAAAAAAATTGCAAGGTTTGACCAAATTATCAAAATCTTGAGCAAGTGATAAGGCAAACTATGTACTTTATTAGAATGACTCAGGACAGCAAAAATTAATCGACAAACTTAATGGAATTTAAATTTGAAAATTTCAAAAAATTTGGAATGAAAAAATCAAAATTCATCCTAAGGAAAATATGTGCAACACAGAAAATATTTCTGTGGATACAGTCTAGCACAAGACTAGCACATAGACCAAACGAGGATTCATCCAATGCTAGAGTTTAGAAACTTCATGCAAAACACTTCTCTTTCTCTATGGCTTCTTGGTCCCACTTGACAAGATGACTCATCATTCTCAAGGTCATGATTCTTTTTTTTGTGTGTGTGTGGAACCGGGGATTGAACTCAGATCCTTGCATTTGCCAGTCAAGCGCTTATCCTACTGAGCCATCTCCCAGCCCCAAGGTCATGATTCTTGTACTCTACAATATTCAATGAGACAGACTATGTTAAAATGTTTTCCAAAACTCTATAAATATCGGAACAAAAGAGTTAGTCCTTCATGTTTCTTTTTAAAATTAGACAAAGATAGGTAACAAGAGCCTGACATCATGGACTCCATGGACAGATGCTCAAAACCAGATCATAGAGCGTATAGTGAAACAAAGGATAGAGTTGTTCAAGGAGCAAAGAGGCCCCTGGAAGTGACAGGGAGTCTGTCAAGGTGGGTTAATCAACCTGAATGAAAAACAATAAATATCATCATCATTTTTAAAATATACAAATTACATTCTACTTGCTATGTGCTAATCTTGGAAGTCCCATTAGTTTAACTAGTGCTTATGATGAAGGATGTTAATCTTTGCAGAGAACTTTCACCTTTCTTCTTCCATTGAGCTAGTCAAGAACTCCATGGAGTTAGACAAACTCTCAGATTAACTCTAGATTGGAAGCTGAGGCATGAACAGATTAACCCAGTCTCTACAGCAGACTGTACATTAGAATCTCCTGTGGAGCTTTATACAACTAGATTCCTTGGCTCTCCTCTCCTGTTAAATCAAAACATGTAGGATGGGTCTTATAATCCTGTTTTCAACAGTCCACTCAGTTGATTGATAAGTCACTGTACTAGGATCCCTTACACCAGTGGTTCTCACAGTGTGGGATTCCTATACCCAGAATTGAGTAGTATTCCTCTTTAAAAAGAAATGCAAGTTCTCAGCATCTACCTCAAGCCTGCTATTTATAACATGTGAGGGGCATCCATATTTTACCAAGCCCTTTGGAAACCTTAAGGAACTCTGCAGTTTACAAACCTCTGCTCCAGTGTAAATGATCTGACAAGAGTATGGTGGCTAGGACTGCTGACCCTCAAACGCACCAAGCTACATTCAAATCCCACCTCTGCCACTTGCTAGCTGTGTGACCTTGGATGATTGCTCATGTCCTTGACCTCCACTTATACTTGCCAAATGGAGATGACAGTTTTGCCTCAGAGAGTGATTATAAAGACTAGATGAGTAAGAATTAGTATAGCAGTAATAACAGTGCCTTACATAGAACAAGAGCTTAAGTAGAAATTAAGGGTCTTGCCAAGGATTAAGGCTGTGAATGAAATGAGAAAGATGAGTCTCAGGTATCAAAAGTCTTCCGTGGAGGCATTCACACCCCAAAATCCTTTTAGAAACTCAGCATGGGGGTTTCAGTCTAGGCAACAAGGCTAGCAACTTTGCTCATTTCTCCTAGATGATCTCATGGAGGAGAGTGCAATAAAAGACCAAAATCCACCTGTGGGCATCTGAGAAATGCCCTTGCCTTCTGAATTCTCCAATGTGCTGAAAAGTACACTGAACTGTGTTACCTGTGTGGCCCCAGCAAGGCATTTAACTCCCTGGGCCTTAGATCCCTCATTCAAATGATTAAAATAATAATGATGACTTGACTTCCTCTAAAGGATTGTTCTGAGAATCAAGTGGAGCTATTAGCCATCATTATAGATTTAAAAAGTGAAAAGACTTAGGCAGGTGTCTGGGATTACTGCCTTATTATCCTCTTTCCTAGTCTAAGCATCCTTTGCCATTGTAGTCACACATTCCAGGCTGGAGCATGAAGATGCCTCAGTATGATAGAAGGAAGTACAGTGACTTGCCTGCCAGATGATTGCCCAGAAAGGTCTGTTGCCTTCCAAACCCAGAGCTGCAGAACCTGGCCATCAGAGTGGGGTCAGCCAGCCTGGGTGTTTACCTGGAGTAGCTGTTCATTCAAGGACACAGACCTATGTGTTTCATAATTTTTATAGATCATATAATTGGCCATCACAGCTCCTAAGGGAAGCCTCATGTCATAGTTAATCTTGGTTGCCAACTGCACTGCACTGAGAAATACCTAGGAAATTAGCGTAGCACACTTCTGGATGTGTGTGTGGGCAAGTGTCCAGAGATGATTGGCATGAGGGACAGCAAACTGTCAGGAAGGCAGAGGCCAGGACCTGGATAGAAGAAAAGCAGCAGGGGGAAACCAGCAAAGCCTCCTCCCTCCTTCTCCACTCCCTCATCTCTTCTTTCTGGCTGTCCTGAGGCAGGCAGCTTTCCTTCAGCCTTGCCACAGGCCAGAAACAAAGAAGCCAGTCAGCTGTGAACTGAAGCCTTTGAAACTGTGTGTCAAAATAAACCTTTCCTCTTTTGAGTTAATATTCTCTGGTATTTTGTCATAGCAAGGGAAAGCTCACATGCCTCACCTATGAACACCTATATATAACCCTTTAAAAATACCAACCCAAGTGCAAGAGTGTATAATAGCTTCGATACTCTTCTGACCCAAGGCAAGCTGTGTGACTTCCCTGGGATTATGCAGCAAGGCAAGGCCCAGTTGCTGCCGCAGATATGTGCGTTCTCAATAAAGAAGTCAGGGAGCACATACCATCTGCACAGCCTTGGAAGGCACAGCAACACCACCTACCCCGCTGGCCTCTCCACTCTCAGAGAAGACTGCAGGTCCCCAGGTGTTTTCTCCTCATCCTTAGTTTAGCCCCTGAAGCCAGTGCTGGGCACCAGCATTTCTGTTTACCTGCACTAATTCTTACACTGATCTATCTGCTTGGATGACTCCATGCTCTGAAGGGCTTGATAACCATCACTGAAAACCAGAGACACATCTGGTTTCTTCACAAGCTGACTCCAGGAGCCCAGAGGGCAGAACTGCTGGCACTTGTCTCCTGCACCGTTTGAAGACCTTGCGTACTTGGCTTATGGGTCAGTGAAGGGAACGTCTGCTGTTCACTCTACTGCAGGGTCTGTGCCTGCAAGGGCTCATCCAGTTACCCTTTGGCTTTGCAAACAGCTTCACTTTCTGAGGAAAGCAGCCCTCACTTTAGGTTGGTAAACACCACTCTGTAAAATAACTCAACTGGGATCAGGTTTCAGTGGCATCCTTCAAGATGATTTCCTTATTTGCTGCTTTGCTCAATAACCAAAAATACCTATTTTTAGAGAAATCCAGGTCCTTCCATCTCTTTCTTTAATCTGAGTGAAATTTTAAGTTTCCTGCCTTGTACATTTTCTAAAAATCTAGTCTGATTGGGTTGATTCAGTCAGTGGAAATCAGTCTCAGCACCTGAAACAGTCACTAAGCATCTAGAATAGAAAAAGCCAAGAGGAGCCAATAGTAATGGCAGGCCCTGCCCTGCTCCCACCATGCTGTCTGGCTCCTTTCTGAAGCAACCTAACCCACATGTGCATACTTCAACTTCAGTGAATTAAGATACACCTAGCAGTTTAGTAAAACACACTTCTGTTGCATCTGTGGGTGACTAACAAGTGGGCCAACAAATTGAGAGGAGAGGATCCACTCCATGTGAGTGGCACCAACCAACAGGCTAGTAGCTCAGATAGAAAAAAAAGATAAGAAAAAACACAATGTCTCTGCTTTCAAAGAGCTCTAGTCTTTGCTGTTACTTTTGGATATAAGTTCCTTCAGCTTTTTAATGCAGATTTTCATTGATAACCCTCCAGTGAGCTTTCAGGCCTTCAGCCATGGCAAGGCACTGAATCCTAGACCCCTGTCATTCTACAGTATCTGTATTCTAGGGCTCAGCAGCCATTAGATTCTCCAATGCTTAGACAGCTTTGTGACCTCTCCTGCCTCTGATCCTGTCATCCTACCTGATAAATCCCATCACACAATTTTACTTACATATTTTCAATTAATTTGGTTCCTCTAAAGACCTTTAACTAATACATATATTACTAGAGTGGTTCCAGAGAAACAGAATTTTTAGGGATGCATTTCCTATCTGTGCAGTGGTTTTGAGAACTGACTCTAATTTGATGAGACTTGAAGTTGCTATGCTCTCTCCTTCTGATAATGGAGAAAGTACTGATAGTCCATGGCATAAACTACCTAAAACAATACAACAGAGATCTATTTAATGCCTAAGTTGCCACTTGCAAGGAGCACAGAATTTATGGATGCTATATGTAATACTTTTGTACATTTTGGAAGAGTAAAAAATAATAATGATGCTGACTTGTGCTCTTAGCATCTCTGGATGAACTACTGAAGGAAAATAATGAGCTCAAAGATTCAAATTCCTGGCTTCAGACATGCATAAATAATTTAAAGACTTGTGAATGTCCTGAAGGAAAATCTCTCCTTTGGTCATAGAGCTGAAGGTGCCAAAGCCCAAACACAGTCCTCCCAATTGCAATTTGCTCAATTACAGCCCAATCTATGGCCATACTAGCCTGAAAGTGCCTGTTCGCATGTGAATTATGATGCAAATTTAATTCTCAGCCTTGAAGGGTATCTGTAAACTTTAAAGTGAGAGCACTCATCTAAAAAGACAGGGATGGAGATTTTGGGGAGCAACCTGACCAGAATGGGCACATTGAACTCCTAAATTCTGATAAAATAACTTTCCTAGAGGAAGAGATTTCCTGACTCTCAGTGGCAGATGCATTGCTCCCTTATCCTTATGGTTCTGGTCACTCTACCTTTCCCTGGAGAAACTTAGCCTGGGTCTCTTATGCACACAGTAAAAACTTTCCCCAATGCAGTTACCAACAAGAACAATGTTAATGACCCTCAGGACCCATACTCTCCACCCACTTTTGTCTCTAGTCTATAATCAAGCTCAAATCTCAAAAAGCTCCTAAACATGAGTTGCATAGCCTGAACCATGAGGAAGCATGCTACACTCTTAAAGAACTTTTTGAGATCTCTAATTCTTACAAGCAAAGTTCTACAGAACAAATACAAAGATGGATCTTAATGGTATGAGATCATAGTGGCTGAAACATAAGCCTGAATCCTGCTCAATTTCTTGCAATGGAGCCATTAAATAATAATTACAGATTGAATGTCACAGCTTGGTAGTTTAAAATAGGTGTTAATAGTTTATTTGGCTGTTTGAATGAGATACTGATGAAAGTATCATGTCAAATGATCTGGTGCTGCCTGATGTCCCTTGGCTTAGTGTCATTGAGGGCATTCAGAGGCTCAGGGAAATGACAATGGTAGTATGATTTTCCAGGTGAAACACCATCCTCCACATGGGAGGGTGCAGGACATCACTTACCTTTACTGGGGCTGCAAGAAAGATCTGTGAAGAGGGTGTCAGCATTCTTAAAAAGCTCTATCATTTCTCTGTATGCCAGACCTTTTCAGTGAGAGCAACAATCCCCAAATGGGAAACTTAAATGCAATGATATAATTGTATTCTGAAGTGGCATGTGGCAGTGCTCAACTGCCAAAGGTAAGGGGAGTGTAGTTACTGTCCTAGATAGAAGAAGCAAAGCAATGCCCTGGGTGTTCTAACATATTTAAACCTAAGGCTTTGGATAATTGACATTGCATTCCCTGAAGTGAAACAGGAAGCCTCCTAATTTTTTACTGCATCTATCATATAAGTGGGAAAATTTAGGCCAAATGAACAAAAATCTACTTCAAATGATAGTAACCAGAAAGAGCCTGTAAAGCATCCTAGATGAGTCAGTCTACAGACCCAGAGCCCTTGAAGGGGTCTTCTTGAGGGGGGACCCTGTGCATTTCCAAAACATTAGACTGTCAATCTTTCTCCAATTCTTCGTCAATAGGACCTATAATCTTTTACCATGGTGATGATACATGAGAAAAGAAAATGATCAGATACTTTGGAAACCAGTGGACATTGGGTTTCTGAACTAACTCTGATTCTGAAACAATATTGTGGGCCTTCCAGTAAAAGTAAGGGCCTATGTAGTCCAGGTGGCCCTGGGGGGATCCAGTGCATCCCCAGATCCATCCTGCTGTTATTTCTACAGTTCTACAATGCCTAAATGAGGTAGTTGTACTTAGTAATTGGCAGAAACCCCATGTCTGTTCCATAACCTGTTGTGTTAAGGCTATTATAGTGGAGAAGGTAAAAAGGAGGCCATTAAATTTGCCTCTATCTTGAAAAATAGGAAACCAAAGATAATACTGCATCTCTAGATGGACTGTAGAGATTACTACCACCATTTAAGATGTCAAATATGTAAGAGAGATTGTTTCTGCCAAATCCCCCTTTAACTCTCCTGTTTGGTCTGTGCAGAAGATGGATAGATCTCAAAGAACAATTGTGGATTACCATAAATTTAAATAAGCAGTGACTCCAATAGCTATTACTATAACAATTGTGATTTTTTTTTTTTACTTAATCAAATCAACACATCTCCGGCTACCTGGTATGAAGCTATTGATTTGTTAAATGTCTTCTCCATTTCTATTCATAAGACCCTCCAGAAGCAATTTGCTTTCACTGGCAAGGCTAGCAATACAACTTTACTCCTCTACCTATATCAACTTTCCAGCCCTGTGTCAAGACGTACTTCACAGGGATTTTGATTGGCTTTCTCTTCTACAAAGTATCACACTAGTCCATTACACTATGCTGGTTAGGTCAAGTGAGCAAGAGAAGAGCAACCACCGTAGACCTGTTGGCAAAAGCATTGTTAGGTCAGAAGACAGGAGAAAAAGCCAGCTAAAATTCAAGGGCCTTCTATGCCAGAGAAGTCTCTAGAAGTAGAGTGGTTTGAGGCACACAGAAATAGCCTTTCTAATGTGAGAATAAGTTACTATACTGCCTCTCTTTACAACCAAGGAAAAAGTACCTAGTGGCCCTGTGTGGATTTTGAAAGCAACACATTTCCCACACAAGTGACTCAGAAGCTTCCTAGTTCTTAGCAGAATAATAGAAGGCTCTGAAGTTGGTTCAAGCTATTTTACAGGTTTCTCTATCATTCAAATCACATGAAGCAGCAGATCCAATGGTACTTGAGGTATCAATAGCAGATAAGGAGTCACAGGTAGCCCCTCAGGGAGTCATAGCAAGCGAGTCACAGCAGAGATCCTTAATATTTGGAGCATGGCTCTTTCATCATATTCAGGTAACTACTCTCCTTTTGACAAAAAGTTCTGGCCTACTACTTGGCCATGCTGGAAACTGAATGCTTGACCCTGAGATACTAAGTTATCATGCAACCTGAGATCACCAGTATGAACTGGGTACTATCTAACCCACTGAGACATAAAGTTGGGTGTGCACAGCCATAGTCCATTATCAAATGGAAGTGGTGAAAGGAGATCTTGAATATACAAGTAAGTTATCTGAAAAAATGGCCCAAATGCCTATAGTTTCTTCTCCTTCTATACTGAACACTGTCCCATAGAAGTTTCTTGGTTGTAGAAATAAATAGAACTATCTATAAATGATAGAACAACACCTATGGCCCTCCTGTGGTGTACCTATGATCAGTTCATAGGGGAAGAAAAGACTGGTCTCTCATTTTCAGATGGCTCTGCATGCAATGCAAGTACCACCCAAAAGTGAACAGCTGCAGCACTACAACCCCTTTCCAGGATATCCTTGAAGGACAGTGGTAAATGGAACTCTCTACAGTGAGGGAAACTTTAGGCTGTGTACCTAATTGTACATTTGGCTTGGAAGAAAAAATGGCCAGATGTGGGATTTGGAAGGCACATGACCCAAAAAAGAAAAATGCTGACAAAAACATTTGAGGGAGAAATAGATGAATATATCTCTCCTGATAGAGGAAGGATGTGAAGATAGCTATGTCTGAGAGAAATACTCAGCAAGAGGTGACTTCAGCAGAACACTTTAATAATGAAGTGGATAGAATGGCCCCTTCTGTGCATAACAGTCACACACTGTCCTGAGTCACCTTACCATTGCATAATAGGCACGTGAGCAAAATGTCCTTCATGGTGTGGATGAAGGTTATACATAGGCTCACCACATGGACTTCACTTCAAGCTCAGTCACTTCTGAATGCCTGATGCCAGCAGCAAATGAGATCAATACTGAGATACTGATACAGACAGAACTCTTCTCTTGGGTTCTCAGCTTGTAACTTGGTGACAGGCTGATTATACTGGACCACTTCTATCATGGAAAGGACAGAACACTGCCCTTATGGCAATAGACACTTATTCTAGATGCGAATTTACTTATCCTGCAAGTAAAAACTGTGATCTCTGGATTTACAGAATGTCTTATCCACCATCATGGTTTTTTACATGTTGCTTCTGACCAAGGAATGTATTCATGGCCAAAAAAGTGCAGCAATTAGTTCACTGTTATGGAATTCATTGGTCTTACACCAAATAGAAAGAGCTGGGTTGGTAGAACAGTAAGGCAGCCTGTTGAAGATACAATTATGGTACCAGCTAGATAATATTCTCTAGAAGGCTATGTAGGCTCTGCTTTTCAAGCTGTGTATACTCTGAATCAGTGCCCAATGTATGGGAATCTTTCTTCCATAGCTAGGACTCATGGCTCCAGAAATCAAGGAGTAAAAATGGAACTTTGACCACTCACTATTGGCCCTAATGACCTGCTAGCAAATATTTTGCTCTTGTTCTTGCTGTCTTGTGCTTGGCTGTCATAGAAGTCTTAGTTTCAGAGAAGGAAAAGCTCCTACCAGGAATCAGAATATGATACTACCAAAGGGAACTTGGACTACTGCTCCACAATGCAGGTTTGGTGAACAGGAACCCCCTTAGGAATCCTTAGGGTTTCAGTGCTCTGTTATTATGGATGGTGTAAAGCTGGAACACCAAGGAGAATATCAAATGTCTCAGGACCTTCAGGAATGAAGATGCACATTAATACCAAGGGAAAAACCAAGGCCTGGTGGTGCTTGCTACAGGTCAAAAGAATACATGATATATATTAGAAGACAGCTATACATACCAGCTATGACCAAATAAATACTTACAGGAATAAGGACTATAATCCTTATTTCTTTCATATTTAGATAACATGCTTGTTCACATAGAGACATATATTAAAAAGATACCTTTATTTTCTTTCTTGGCAGCATTCATTTAATTGACCTAATATTAGTAGCTAAGTGTTGTTAAATTTACAATATAATATTTAAGTTATGGAATATTAAGAGAAAAAAGGGATCATCCAAAGAAAAACTCTGTCTTCTGTTATATAGAGTGCATTAGCGCACTTCCACTTGTATACCTGTCAAGCATAATTATTAACACGTTATTGTATTTGGAGATTAAGTGTGATTTAAGGAAATGTGTCTGGTTGTCAAGTTGAAGTCAGCTTGAATGGAATAAGAAGTGCATAGAAGATTAGTCAAGCGCGGTTCTGGTTGCATCTGTTGATGACTGACATGCGGGCCAGCAAACTGAGGGAAAAACAGCCACCTGGATGTGGGTGGCACTAACTCAATAAGCATAAAGCATGAGCAAAATAAACAGATAAAGAAAAAGGAAATACCCCTGTTTACAAAGAACTCCAGCCTTTGCTGTTATCAGTTTCTTGTTTCTTCAGCTTTTTAATGTAGACACACATGGGTGAGCCTCTACAGAGCTTCCATGCCTTTGCCTTTCAACGGCACTGCATGCTTTATCTCTCATGGTCTGTTCCTCCATCTTCTCCTATTGAGCAGGTACAAGATCCATTGGCTGTCTAGTCCACAATTGTGGACTCTCCTGTCTTCAATCCTCTTAGCCTATCTAACAGTTACAGACATGGGACACAAAGAAAGGCTTCTGATCTTAGAAAGTAGAATTTAAGCATTTCTACCTCAAAATTCTGGATGTTAAGGGCCGGCCAAATAGCTCAGCAGACTAAAGTGCCTGCTTAGGCAAATGCAGGGGCTGGGGTTTGAGCCCTGGCCTGCCATGCCAGCCCTGGCCCCAGGGTTTGTTGATATGCCCCAGGGCGATCGAGACTGGGTGTGGTGGTGCACACCTGTAATCCCAGCACTTGGGAGGCTGAAAAAAGAACCACTATGAGTCTGATCTATGTAGTGAGGCCCTGTAGACCCTGTAGTAAATACACACAGAAAAAGAAAGAAAGAAAGAAAGA
>NW_004524654.1:3072970-3077263 GCF_000260255.1 Octodon degus
GAAGCAGTTTCTTCTAATTCTCTGGATCTTGGTGATGTCAGTTGTGATTTAATTTTCACTTCTATCTGCATTGATATAATGTTTTCATTTCCTTTTTAGGGATAAATTTGGCTCAGGATTCATCAATCTTGTTCATCCTTTAAAATTACTCTTTGATTCAGTTATCTTTATAATTTTTAATCTCAATTTCATTACTTTCTTCTATATTCTTTTGAAACTACTAGTTTCAGATTTGGATTGTCCTTGTTTTTCTAGAACCTTGAGCTACATAGTTATGTCATTTATTTGAGGTCACTCTGTTCTCTTGCTGTGTGCATTTACAGGAACAGACTTCTCTTTTAGATCTGCTTTACAGTTTCTGGATTCCTTTCTGTGGTCTGAGATGACCCTTGAACTTGGTTCTTGGGTTTTGCTCTTCATGGCCCCCAAATACCAGTCCTGGCTCAAGCCATTAATGAAAAATGTCATGCAACTTGTGGCCCCAAGATCAGCAGATAGGAAAGCATCACAGAATTTGTCTAATGGATAAAAAGAACAAGAACCAGTTGAATATTTTGATGGAGTACAAAATGAAATAGGCAGGACTAATGAACTAGTCATTGAGGAGACATTGAAAGTAGAGCAGCAATGTAACTAACAACACCCACAATTTTTTTTTCACCAAAATCAAATTAACAAGCATCTAAACTTCTTTTGAAGCAAGATGAAGAAGCGCTGCATTATTTGAATGAAGTTGACATGACAGAATATGAAGATATAAAATCAGGTTACAGAATAGACTTTTATTTTGATGGAAAGCTTTACTTTGAAAATGAAGTTCTTAGATGAAAAAAAAAAGTGGTGCATGCTACATATATAATCTCAGCACTCATGAGGAGGTAGGAGAATTGCTGAGTGCAAAGCCAGGCTGGGTACGTAGTGAGTTTAAGGCCACTGTAGACTATTAGTGAGACTTTGTCTTGAAACAAAACAAAATAAAGCTTTCTCCAAGAATATTTCATCCAAATGAGAGTGGTGATTCAGCTTCAAAGTCCACTGAAATCAGATGGAAATCTGAAAAGGATTTGATCCAATCAAATGCAGAATAAATCCAGTAGGAAGAGCCAGTGTGAAGAACCAGAGAGCTTCTTTACGTAGTTTGCTGACAATTCTGATGCCGGCACAGATGAATAAGAAGATGTCATCAAAGAGGAGAAGAAGAACAGGGAGGCAGAGAAGGAAAAGTGAGAGAAAGAGAAAGAGGAGGGAAAAAACAAAGAGGAGAAGGGGAAGAAGGGGAGGGTGAGGAAGAGGAGGAAGAAGAATTGGAAGTTCGTGATGAGCAAGGGGATAAGGATGAAGGAGAAAATATGAAGATGATAAAGGAGAGGAAGGAGTGGAGATTAAAGTAAATGAAAACTTATGGATTGCCGTCTTTTCTCTAGCCTTTCTCCTTCTTTAGAGTTCAATCACCCTGTTCTTGAGGTCTCTTTTCTCCAACACCGTGGTCCTCCATGTATTTTGTGGGGAGGGAGATAACTTGAACAGGATCCAGTGGAAAAAGAATCTCTACAAGCTTCTGTTCTAAGTTCATTTAACATTTACAAACAAAACTATTTGGAATCAACACCACTGTATTCTGTGGGAAAAAGGTAAAGCTTCTACTCTCTTACCTTGTGGTGCTGTGGGGTGGAAAGTCCTCTGCTGCAGTGCATGGATTTCTAATTTTTTCTTCTTTCTCTGTATGGTGGTCTCAGAGCTTATCCTAGGTCTCCATATGAATGTGGAAAGTTAGTACTTACGAAGGTACTTTCTCTTGTCTGGAAAATATTTTAAAATGGTGATATAAAAGGTCAGAAAAGGGTGGGCTTGAGAAGTTTGGCTGAGTTAAGTGAGCATCTTTGATAACATCACTTTTCCTTTGGCACATTTGTTTAATTTTGATATTTAATGAACATCCTTGGAGTTTAAGATGACACTTGTAAAATAAAATTCTTTGCTAAAGATGGCATGACCCCTGCTACTCAATGAGACAATTTGAAGAATCCATAGGACATTATTTGGAATTGACATTCTGTCTTTGTGATTTTGTTCATTTATTTTAAAATTCTGTTTTCACTAAAGAGGCTAATGATGCTCAATTTTAAATATTAAAAGTACACAAGTTGCATTTCTCTAGTGACCAGTGATGTTGAACCTTCCTTCATGTACTTAATGTCTATTTCTGCTTATCATGAAGTATCTATTCGTTTCACTTGCCTATATTTTAGATGGGTTTTTTTATTTTGGTGTGATATAATTTTTGAGGTGTTTATATATTTCAGATAGTAGTCTTATCCTTAAGGGATAACTAGCAAAAAATTTCCCATTCTATAGCAATTTTCATTCTGTTGGTTTCTTTTGCTGTGAAGATGCTTTTAAATTAACATTAGTCCATTTTTTGATTCTCAGTATACTTGCTTTATAACAAGGGTTCTGTTCTGATATTCCTTGCCTAAGCCTGTAACCTCAAGAGTTTTACTTATCTTACTTTCCAGCAGGTTAAGTGCTTCTGTTTTAACATTTAGTTCTTTGGTCCATTTTGACTTAAGTTTCAGTACATGGTGAGAGATGTGGGGCTAGATTCAATCTTCTGCATGTGGATACCCAGTTTTCTTAACACCATTTATTAAAGAGGTTATCTTTCCTTTGGTATGTTTTTCACACCTCTGTCAAGACCAAATAGTAAATTGTTTTGGTAAAAAAAAGAACTGGAATTCCATCTTATCCAGAAAGATTGGGTACTATAACACAATAACAGCAACAGCAACAACAACAAAGAAGAAACAGATGCTGGTGAACCTGCAGGTAACAAAGAACAAACCTGCATTGTTGGTGAGAATGTAAATGAGTACAATCACTATGGAATTCAGTATGGAGAACTTCAAAAAACTAAAAGTAGTAATTTCATTTGATCCAATGATTCTACTTGTAGACATCTTCCTGAAATAATTAAAGACATGTATTATGGTGATATATGCATACATATAGCATAATCCATAATAGCTAAATCTGGGAAGCAGCCTATATATCCATTAGCAGATGAATGGATTAAAAATGTGGCATTTCCCCAAAATAGAATACTCCTCTGCCATAAAGAAAGAAAAGCTTGTTCACAGAGAGCAAATTGGTCAAGAAATGGCCATGACTTATCCACATGGCTGATACTGACAAATGATCTACAAGCTGTGGTACAGAGTTTCAGGGTAAATCCTGAGGAGATCTGACTGACCTTGGCAAATATAAAAGTTACAGTTCTTGTTATAAAGGTCTTGTTATATCTTAGTATTAACCATCCAGCAGAAAACTATAAAATCAAGGTATAAAAAGTAAAGCCATATTAATATGCTGAGCTATAAAAGGGCTCAAGTCAACAGCTTCTGACATTGACAGTCCTATGGATAGGCCCCTACTATTATGGGCTACTGGACTATATGGGACTCTTTTGCTGAATTCACACACCTACAATATTTTAGTGGCAATGAAATATCCATCTCTGACAAAACTAAACAAAAAAGGAGATACAAATGAAGGACCATTTTGTATTTTTACGTAGAAAATAGGATAGATATACAGCTACTTTCTCTTAATTCAATGAAAAGAAAAACTTGTACTAAAGGTGTTTGGACAGGATATCATGTCCACATCTTGTACTATGAATAACCACTATGAAGACAATAACATGCAATGTATTAATTATTGAAACTGTTCTACTAATCACTTTTGAACCTGTCTCATTGCTATTTGTTTCTCAATAAAATTAATAAAAAATATAAGATGCATATGAACTACAAAAAAAGAAAGAAAAGCTTGTATCATTTCTAGGATAATGGATGCTCCTTGAGGTTATAAGGTTAAGTGAAATAGATCAAACTCACAAGCTTAAATATCACGTGATTTCCCTTATACTAGAAACCCAAATTATAAGTGAACACCAAAATAAAAGTTAAATAACAAGAATTAGAAAGGTAGCTCTTTCTTAAATGATAAGGACATCGAGAATGGATGGAGAGGGAAGGAAGAAGAGGAAAGGGGGATGGAAAGAGAAATTAATGTAATTTGTATTGACTCCTTCTTTCTCATTGATGCCTATTAGTCTCACATTGTTCATCTTTGCATCATCTTGCAGATGATGGATTATTCTTTCCTTCATCTTCGCTGTTTTTAAGAGATCCTTTCTTACCTTTTCACTAGTTGCACCAGCATCTTCAAGATCTGAAACTCTGTCTTCACTTTCACTTAAACGGTTTTGCAAGCTTGTGATTGAGATTTTAA
>NW_004524654.1:3077363-3079302 GCF_000260255.1 Octodon degus
AGAAAGAAAGAAAGAAAGAAAGAAAGAAAGAAAGAAAGAAAGAAAGAAAACAAAATTCTGACTGTTGGCAAGTTCCTCACTTCTAACTTTTGTTCCTGGTCAAGGTGAAGCATTCTTTTTCTGTTTCTGAGATCAACATTTCTCTTACTCCCTACATCAGATAACTGGACCTGTTTGATCCTCATGTCCAAACCTTGCCTAAGACTCTTGTTTGTTCCCTAGGCTTTACTTATCCTCTTCTCCTCTGCTGACTTCTGTTTTTTTGCAGAGAAGGTCCTGATCCAGAAACCTGGGGTCCTCCTTGCTATGGTTTCAGTTGACATTTCTGGATTGTTAGGTCTCTTGCCCCTGAACCTTCTAGAGTGTCCACAATCTTTTGTTTCTTTATTCTCCTGATGCCAGATTTAATTCACAAATCTCAAGTTCCCAACACTAGGCTCATTCGATTACACAGGGCTCTTGAAGGCTGCCCTATCTGGCTGTAATAAAATGGATCACAACCTGCCATAGCATAGGATCAATAGTATATTGTGAGTTTCAGTAGATATCTCCTGAGCAATCAAACAGAGCTTCACTGTGAAGACATTTATCATGCCAAAAAAAGGGCCCTGAAGGGATTGTAGTGGAATAAATTCATGAAGGAAGCTTTGCCCATCACAAGATCTCTCTCAATCAATAAAGGAAAAAAAACAGAGAATATTTCCTTATCTCTCGGAACAATTCCTTTAGGAGAGAAGATGGCCCTGAAGAAAGACAAGGGTTGTATGCTGCTCAGAGTTTGCAACTCTCATTTCTGTATGTCAACATAAGTAGGTTAACAGGTGCCAAGTTATCTGGTAAAACATTATTTCTGGATGTATTTGTAAGGGCATTTCAGGAAAAGATTGACATCTGATTTGTGTATACTAAGGAAGATCCATCCTCGCCATCATAGATCTAAAGAAGACAAAATCGCAGAGAAAGGGCAAATGATCTCTCCTCTTTCTTATTAGAACATATTTGTGATACATAATAAATACATTCATCATGGGAATTGATATGTATGCATATCACATCTCAATTCTTTTTATCTCCCTTCCTCTCCATACACTCTGAATCCATGTTATGGTTTGTGTCTAGATGACACCCCAAAGCCTCATACAGTCATAGGTGGGGCATTTTCAGAGGTAGTAGGATCTAGAGTGGGGCACCATTGTTGAAGATCAGGAGCCTGGGGTAGTTTCTACATTCTAAGTTCTGTTCCTCTGGCCTCATGTCTTCTTTTGTGCCACTTCTATATTGTTTATAATCCTGCAGATTTGTAAGACTACTTGAAATGCAGAATTGTGAAGTCTCTTGCTTTATTCTTGTTACTCAGGATTGCTTTGCTCATTTTGAGTTTTTTCCATACCACACAAACTTTAGAATTTGTTTTTCTAGTTACTGGTGTTTTAATCAAGACTGTATTAAATCTACATATCATATTTGATAATATTTTGATAACACTGGTCCTGTCTTTCCAGGAACAGGAGATGGCTTCCTTTTTCCAATGTCCTCTTCAATCTCTTTGTCTCAGCATATTATAGTTTTCATGATACAAGTTTTTCACATCCATGGTTAGGTTAATTCCTACATATTTATTTTTTTAAGTTACAATGGATTTAATTGATTTACTGCTTTAATTCTTGGTGTATTCTTTTTTGGTATGCAGGAACTGTTGGCTTTTTGTGCTGATTTTATATCCTGTTACTTTATTACACTATGTTATTAAATCTAAGAATCTTTTTTTCTGAAACTATTATTAAATGGTCATGTTGGGCTGGAGAGATGGCTCAGTGGTCTAAAGCACCTACTTAGAACAAGCTTAGCAAAGCATCAGAGGACCGCGGTTCGATCCCCCAGCACCACATACCAGCCAGCCGCGCCCCCTGGTGGGCTGAGCTGGCCACACACACACACC
>NW_004524654.1:3083284-3085557 GCF_000260255.1 Octodon degus
GTACTGAAGTTCAGGTGCAGATCTACAAAGTCTGGATTTATCCAGCTGTGCCTTGCTTGGGTCTGGCTGCTGTACTCAGCTCCTTCCCACTGTTGCCCTTGAGGGTGAACCTGTTGTGCCCCTGTGGCAAGATTTTCTGCTCCTGGACTTGCTGGGTGGTTCTATCCTCTACAGTCTCTGCAGGGATTGCAGCTGCAGATTTTCACCCCAGGCCTGTATGCCAGGCCTGAGCTGAGTCTGGAGGGGACAAGATGGAGTAGGGGGTAGAGGCAGCTCTCCCACACACTCACACGGACCTGGGCTAGGACTGGGTCTGGGGGTTCCCAGACACAGCAGAAATTCCTACTCGGAGGCGGGGTAGGGGAGTTGCTCGGAGTGGTTGGGGGCGTCCCAAGGGGGTGGAAGATGGTCTCACGCCTGCTGTGCCTGGGCTGGGACCAGTATTAGGTCCCGCCCGGGGCAGGGTAGCAGGAAACTCTCCCACACACTCACCGGACCTGGGCTAGGACTGGGTCTGGGGGTTCCCGGAATGTGGCAGAAGTTCCTACTCTGCGGCCAGGGTGGGAGAGGTGCTCGGAGTGGTTCGGGGCATCCCAAGGGAGTGGAAGATGGTCTCACCCCCGCTGTGCCTGGGGTGGGACCAGTAATAGGTCCCACCGGTGCAAGGCAGCAGGAAGCTCTCCCACACACTCACCAGACCTGGGCTAGGACTGGGTCTGGGGATTCCCAGAATGGGGCAGAAATTCCTACTCGGCTGGTGACATAGGGGAGGTGCTCGGAGTGGTTGGAGGCATCCCCAGAAAGAGAAATTAAGAAGTGTTGTGCACAGGTATCAACTCCTCACAAGGAATACAAACTTTTACTATAAGCAAATACTAATGAAATTAATTAAAGTTTAAAAGTACACAAGTTGCTTCATTCCAGTAATACTGTGTACACACATAAGAAAAAAAATGCTTTCATTGCTCCTCATAGGTTTTGGTGTGTTACACTTTTCTCTAATTTTTTTTTTGAGGAAGGGTCTTGCTACATAGCTCAGAGTGGTCTTTAACTCACTGTGTAGCCCAGGCTGGCCCCAAACTTGTGGTGATCCTCTTGTCTCAGCCTCCAGCATGCTGAGTTTCAGGTATGCACCAACACACATGGCACTGTTACACTTCTATTATTTGATTTGATGAACTTTTTAATTTCTTCCCTCAGTTTTTTTCTGTAATTTATGGATGATTAAATAATGCACTCTTTAATCTCCATGTGTCTGAATATTTTCTTGACTGTTGTTGCTGTTGACTTCTAGCTTGATATAATAGTAAGCAAGAGATTATTTCAATTCTTTTATATTATTTAAGCATATTTAATGGTATAAGATATGATCTATTTTGGAAAATGATCTGTGTGCTGCTGAGAATTACACATATTCTACTTTTATTGCATGAAATACTGTAGATATCTGTTAAATTCATTTGTTGAATGATGTGGTATAATGATAATTTTTTTTGTTGATTTTTTGTCTGGTTGGCCTAATTTTGAGAGTGGGATAATGAAGTCACCCAATATAATTGTATTGATGTCTTTCTGCTCTTCTATGTCCAATAGATTTTTAAAATGAATTTGGTGCACCATATCTCAGTGCATGTATGTTTAAAATTATTACATCTTCCTTTTAAATTGTTTCCTTTGCCAGTATGAAGAGGCCATCTTTGTCTCTTCTCATGAGTTTTCATTTTAAGTCTGCTCTGCCTGCAAATAAAATAGCTTTCCTCCGTGCTTTTGAGCTCTAGTTGCAACATTTTCTATCCTTTCACTTGCAGTCTATTTGCTTCCTTTTGGATAAGGCAAGTCTCTTGTAAGCAACACACAGTTGGGCATTCATTATTTGATCTAATTGGAACATTTTTGCCTACAGATAGGAGGGTTATGGCCATGGACATTGGGAGTTCTATGATAAGGTAGTTACTGAATCTTGTCTTTGCATTGTTTTTTTAGTGCTACTGATTCCTTATTTTTTAATTTTTCTTTATTTTTCCAGTTAGATATATATTTTTCTTCAGGTACTTTGATGCTGGTGACTTCCCTGTATCTGTCCAAGATTCCCTTAAGTATTTTCTGCAATGCTGATTTGTTGGATATATATAATACATGTTGAGTAGGATCCGGAGGGGTATAAATGTAAAATATAGCCCAAAATATAAGAATACAAGGACACATGACAGAAAGAATGGTGTTGATTTTATATCCTGCTACTTTACTAAGTTAGATTATAAGCTCTAATACTT
>NW_004524654.1:3087384-3089387 GCF_000260255.1 Octodon degus
AAAGAACCAGCTTTTTGCTTTTTTAATTGTTTGAATTCTTTTCTTCATTTCAATTGAATTAATTTCTGCTCTAATCTTTATTATTTCTTCCCGTCTTCCGGCTCTGGGTTTGGTTTGCTCTTCCTTTTCTAGTTGTTGAAGGTACAGCATTAGGGTAGTTATTTGTGCCCATTCTGTTTTCCTAATGTGTGAGTTCACAGCTATGAATTTCCCTCTGAGAACTGCTTTCATCATATCCCATAAATCATGATGAGTTGTCCTTGAATTTTCATTGAATTGTAGATATTGTTGAATTTCTTGTTTAATTTCATCTGTGCCCCATTGGTTGCTATGTAGAGTGTCATTTATTTCCATGTATTTAAGGGAATTTTTTGGTTTCTTTTATCATTTGTTTCCATTTTCATTGCACTGTGGTCAGATAATGTGCATGGGATAATTTCTGAATTCTTACATATACTTAAGCATTACTTATGGACCAGTATGTGGTCTGTTTTAGAAAATGACCCATGTGCAGCTGAGAAAAAAGTGTATTCAGCTGTTTTTGGGTGAAACTGTATATGTCCTCCAAGTCCATTTGTTTCAAGCTCTGATTCAGTTCTGTTATTTCTGTTCTAAGTTTTTGTTTGGTAGACCTATCTTTTGGGGGATAAGTGTATTTTAAGGTCTCCTGTTAAAATTGTGGCACTGGATATTAGATTTTTCATGTCCGTTAAGATTTGCTTTGGGCTAGTGAGATGGCTCAGTGGTCTAAAGCACCTACTTAGAACAAGCTTAGCAAAGCACAGGGACCGCGGTTCAATCCCACATCACCACATGCCAGCCAGCCCCGCCCCCTGGTGTTCAGAGTTGGCCACACACGCACACACACACGCACACACACACACAAACACACACATAAATAAATAAATAAATAAATAAATGCAACCTTAAAAAAGAAAAAGATTTGCTTTATATAGTTGAGTGCTCCCGTGTTTGGTGCATAAATATTTATGAGTGTTACCTCTTCCTCTTGAATTTTTCCCCTAACTAGTATATAATGTCCTTCTTTATTTCGCTTGATCATTGTTCGTTTGAAGTTGAGACTGTCTGAGAATAGGATTTTTTCTGAGGTGCTGGGACATGTAGAATTGTGTTCCATCCTTTGACTTTCAGCCTATGAATGGTTATGAATTAAATGTGTTTCTTGTGTCCAGCATATTGTTGGATTTTTTTCCTAATCCACTGTGCCAGTCTATTTCTCTTAATTGGTGAAGAGAGTCCATTTACATTGATGGTTAGAATTGAAATGTATTGAATTATGGTTGACATGTTATTTTCCTGTGATCATTTACTCTTTTTTCGCCTGTGTTTAATTGCTTGCCCTATTTAGTTGGTTGCTTCTGATCTCATTTGTGGAGTTCTGATCATTTTGGTCCCTCTCTAGAACATCTTTCAGTAGCTTGTGTAGGGTTGTAGGTTTGGCTTTGTCATCACAAAATTCTTTAGCTGTTCTTTGTCATGAAAGTATTTCACATCTCCATCAAACTTGAAAAAGAGTTTTTCAGGGTGTAGTAGTCTGGGCTAGAATTTGTTTTCATAGAGGACCTGAAGTACTCTGTTCCATGCACTTCTTGCCTTCATGGTTTGTAAAGAGAACTCGGCTGTAATTCTGATGGGTTTTCCTTTGAATGTGATCTGCTTCTTTTCCCTAGTGTCTTTCACTAGATTATTCTTGTGCTGAATTTCTGGGATCTTGACTATTATATGTCTTGGTGTGTTTTTCATTAGGGGTTTCATGGCGTTCTATATGCTTTCGTTTTCTGTATGTCAGATTGTTTCCTCATATTTGGGAAGTTTTATGCTATTACTTCTGCCCATAATTTTTTTAATGTCATTTGTATTGACTCAGTCCTTCTCATTGATGCTTATTAGTCTCACATTGTTCATCTTTGCATCATCTTGCAGGTGATGGATTATTCTTTCCTGCATCCTCGTTGTTTTTAAGAGATCCTTTCCTACCTTTT
>NW_004524654.1:3089487-3098740 GCF_000260255.1 Octodon degus
TATATACAACATACCTAACATATATATCCATTATGCATATTAGAATTTCTTTATCATGGGAAGTCTTTACTTTTCTGTCAATTTTAAAGGATAATTTTGCAGCATAAAAGTCTTGCTTGAGGATCTGTGAGCTAGCTCAATAAACTAAACACCTGATTAGGCAAACACAGAGACCAGGGTTTGATCCTCGTCACCACATGCCACAAGTCTTGGGCATGCTGAGCCAGCGACCGAGACTGGGTGTGGTGATGCACACATGTAATCCCAGTATTGGGGATGCTGAAAACAGGAGGATCACTATGAGTCTGAGCTGCATAATGAGACCCTAAACTAAATACCTTTTTTTCCCTAAAGTCTTGTTTGACCGTTGTTTTTTATTTAGGGCTTGAAAATCTTTGCTCTAAGGTTTGTTGTTTTGTTTTTGTTTTTTAACATTCTTTGCTGGCTCAGCCCTCCCTGGGGAAGGGGCTGGCATGAAATGTGGTGCCGGAGATCAAACAGTGGTCCCTGTGCTTGCCTAAGCTTGCCTAAGCAGGCACTTTAGACTGCTGAGCTATGTTGCTGGCCCCATGCTCCAAGGTTTTGTGGCTTCTAACTTTTACTCTGCTAAATCTTTCATTCTGATAGGCTTTCATGTGTAGGTTATTTGCTACTTTTCTCTGAAGCATTTAATATTCTTTTTGTTTTACTTTCTAGAATTTTGAATATGCTGTGTCATGGAAAGGCACTTTTCTGATCATCATTATTTGAGATTTTACATGTTCTTTATTCATGAATATTGAATCACTTCTCTAAATATAAAATTTTTCCTCTATAAATTCAGTAAATAAAATTTCTAGATGTGAGTCATCTTCTAACTTGTTGTATCCCTATAAATCTGAGGGGTTCTGTGTGTCATTTAGCAGCCACTAAATTCAGCTTCTGTGGTATCTTTTCAATTTGAAGGTATAATTCACTACATATTCTACTCCATCAGCCTTGTATTAAATTACTGACACTCTGGTCTCACATTGGTGAAATTTCCTACCCATGCTTTCCACTGAAATATTTATAACTTCTATTTCTGCTTGCTTTCATTTTCATTAAAATGATGATTCATATCTTGTATTTTCTTGTATAACCCAGTCTATTGTTAGTTTCATCTTTAAGCTCATTGAACATTAGTTGAATATTTTACCTGTTAAATCCTCTATCATGTCACCAAATATCTTATAAATGCGCTTATATGTTTTGTCATCTATCTCTTCAGATATTTTAACAATTTGGTTCTTAGCTTGTATCTTTCTCTACTTCATATAATCAGACTTTGGGGAGTTAAGGGTTAGTGGAAGCATTTAGCTTCTTGTGTTTCAACTGTTTTGCACTGAAGTTGAAGATCTGTTAAGGCAGCAAAATTCTGTTAGTAACATGGATTTTTCTTTCATTAGATACTTTCTGTCATGCAATATAATTAAATCAGTCCCAGTCATTGAGTTGCAAGGGGAGACTATCTATCAGTTATATCAGCATGTACAGAACCAGCCATGTATTAGTCATGTAATTGAAAACCTGTTTTGACAGTTTCACATTTTACCTCTTTCCATAATCTAGAAATACAATGAATTGGTGTTGGTGATGAGTAGACTGAGATGTAGAAGTTGAGGGACGTAGTTGGGAAGAAAAACAGAGAAAATATGTCAGAAAGAGAACAACAATGACATCAGCAAGTAAAAATAAGGAAAAAGAACTTTGAAGTAATATTTTTTATATCTGGAACGAATGGGAAGGAAGTTTGAGAAGTTTTCTATGGGCAGAAAACATAATTGGGGATTGGGGAAAGCTATAGGAGGGTTAGAATCAATTAATGAACAGATAGAAAGCATACGTTTAATCTTCTACACAAATTTTTGATGGGAGTTATCCTTATGTGACAATTGAAGATCTTTTTAAACTAATGCACTAATTAATTTTTATGTCTCCATTTCAAAACACACACACACACACACAGAGAGAGAGAGAGAGAGAGAGAGAGAGAGAGAGAGAGAGAGACCAAGGAAAGAAAAGGAGAAAAATAATAATATAATTTAAAAAGGAGAAAAGGAAGGTTAAAGTAAAGGAAGAATTATATATAATTATAAATGAAAAAAGAGGGTAAAAAATAATAAAAAGATACAGAAGTAGAAAGTCCTTTGTGAGCAGGCCATGCTCTGTTAGATTTCAGCTGCATCCCATGGTTATGACTAATCAGATATTTTATCTCTTTATCATGCACAGAAACTTTTAATTGGTTTGGAGGGACAGTAGAGTAGGACTGGTCAAGCACTTAGTCCTGCATTGATTTCTGGATGAACATTTTCAGTTTCAGCCCCTTTTCTGCATGACAATCCCTGCAATTATCTGAGTCTATTACCTTTAGTCACTGCAGTTGAGTGCAACACACATCTCCCTCTAATCCTATCATTCCTTTTGGCTTCTCCAAGCTTTCTGATCATGCTGCTCACAAAATCTCTATTCAGCTCAGGAGTAAGTGGTAATTGGTAACCTGTACATGTAACACAGCACAGTCTAGGACCCAATGAGAAGATACTCACCTGGGGTGCTTGCTCATCACTCTTTAGTGGATGATTTAATGGATTCCACAGTGCATCAAGCTCTGTAGCATTTGAAAAACTGGACAGTGGGCAAGAGGGCACAGAACCTTGTCATATCTGAAGTGTTGATGGGAACGTGCATGCTCTGACATTTTTTAACTGTGTCTTCTGTATCTCTGAATTGTTTCAATTATAACCATTGTATACCCCTTCCTGTTCCTGGGTCCCTATATAGATCAACCCTTTGTTTCTGAGCAGTGAGTTTTCATCTGGGTACAGACCATAGATGCCTAGGCACAGCTGAACAGTGCCTGGACATAGCTCTCCACTGCCTGCCTGGTTACGGCTCCCTGGTGACTGGGCTCAGATATCCACCCCCTCAGTTCAGTTCAGTACTATAGATCACAGATACCAGCTTCTGCTATTCCTCTGGGCTTCTCTCTACTCTTAGTTTCTTTCTTCTTGGATTTAGATCTCTTGCCCAAGTGGTATATTCATTGGATATGAGCAATAAGCAGTACTGAGGCTGTGAAAAAAAGACCTTGCTTTTATACCTAGCACCACTGATATGAGGTACTCTTCTTTATGTTGCCTATCCATACCTGGGTTTTTCTTTGAGTCCCATTTCTGAGAGTGGACAGATCTTATTTCTGAGCAACCTGTGAGTGCTGCTAGCTCACATTTGCCATTTTCTCAGAGCTCTTCATTGTTTTCTCAAACTGGTACATCCATTCTCTCCTGACCTCAGACATTGGCACCTATTGGTTCTCAACCCTTTAACCTTGGAGTAAAAGAAGCAACATTAGCTCCCCTGGTTCCTGGACCTTCAGGTTTGGGCTAAATTATACCACTGGCCTTCCTGAGGATCCAGTTTATCAATGAAATATTTTAGGATTTCTTAGTTTCCATAAGTACTTGAGGCAATTTCTGTAATAAATCTCATATTTCTCCCTGTACATTTTATTGTTTCTATTCCTTTGAATATTATTGAATTAGACTCTGGACTATGGATATCTTCCATAGTCACATCCATCTAACAGGTAAAGCCAGTTTTCTATTGCCCATGGGCTAGATGACATGGGAACAAAAACAAAGGCAAGCATATCGGGAGGTCAAGGAAATAAAGACACACACACAAACACACACACACACACACACACACACACACACCAAGAACCTAATGTAGGGTTAGAGTGTTAGAGGAAAAACAACAACAAGAAAAGACTCTTCAAGAAGAAAATAAACTAAAAACATAGCTGAGCTAGTACCCACTCATTACATCAAAAATCCCTCCTCTTGGCTATTATTGCTTTGCCTGCTAGTTTTACACTGTTAAGCTTCAGAATAATGGGAATAAGATCAAAGCCAAAGACAGAAAGCAGGGATTTTCATGTGTGTCTTGGAAATTCTACACCATGGGGAAGACCTGTAGGAATCGCATGCTTTCAAACCACTGTGTGTTAGTCCTGATAACAAGCAAGCTTACAGCAGAAAAAGATTCCAAGGGGTGCTTTGCTTTCAGCTCTGGTCTGATTAAAAGGTACATATCAGAGAGCAGTGAAGCTGGGTTTATTCTACTCACTGTTAGAGAAAATTCTATTCAAGCATTCTGAGTAAACCATGGATCAAGAAAAAAAATATATATATAACAACATATGGGTCTCTTGTTTACTCACTGTCTATAAATAGGTTCTGAGAAATTCCCCAAATGATAGAGTGACCATATAAAATAAACAGACCAAAGGATAAGTAGAATGGAATAGAAGATGTAGATGCAACTCCAAATATGCTAAACACCTGATCTACGAAAAGGGTGCCCAACATGTTCACTGAAAGAAAGATAGTCTCTTTAATAAATGATGCTGGAGTGCCCACTAGACCTCCAGAGACCAAACCCAAGCCCATCCCATGAGTGAGACCTTCCACCATGCTTTTGGGACCCCTCCACTGCTCAATAGCCAGCCTAAGCCCAGGCCTGGAGAGTGTGTTGGAAAGCTTCCACACTTCCCTGCACATACTGCACCAAGCCAGGCCCACCACATGAGTAAGACCTTCCGTTGCACTTTTGGGACCCCAGACCCAGCCCAAGGCCAGACCCTGTAAGTGTGTGGGAGAGCATCCAGGCTCCCCTCTGCCCCCTGGACTCCTCCAGAACAAGTCCATGCCCAGGACCTGCAAGTGTGTGGAGGGCTTCTGCACAACCCTACGCCACCTGGACCCCTCCAGACCCAGGCTAGGCCTACATACAGGCCTGGGGTGAAACTCTGAAGCTGAAGTCCCTGCACAGACACTAGGGGCCAGAATCACCCAACTAATCCAAAAGCATAACATCTTGCCAGAAGGGCACAAGAGGTTCATTTCCAAGGATTTTAGCAGGAAGGAACTGAGCACAACAGCCAGATGCAAGCCAGGCACAACTGGACAAACTCAAGCTTAGTAGATCTGTACCCAAATTTCACTATGTGCTAATGTTATAATGGCAGCAAAGCTCTACACCGAAGGTCAAAGAAGAGTGCTATACAAAATGACAAAGAGAAAAAGCAAAATGCAATCTCAGGCCCCAAGGCCACCCAGAACAAGTGCAGAGAAAACTAGCACAGAAGAAATTGGGAATCACATGGCTGAAATATCTGAATCAATACCATTTGAAGTAAAGAAACAGAAAGACATAGACAAAATTGAAGGACAAATAGCTTCTGAAATTAAAAAAGAAATCTCTGAATTAATAGCACCTGAAGTAAAGAACCAAATGCAGAAACATATAGAGGAAATCAGATCAGAAATACTCTCTGTAGTAAAAGAATTAATAACTACCTCTCAAGAAAACATTGATAAAAAAATAGAGATTAAAAAATGATGGATTTCTTCAATGAGTAATACAGTAAAGAAACAGATAGCATGAAGCACAGTAAAAGAGATACAGAAGAACTTAAAATCTCAATCACAACCTTGCAAAAACGTTTGAGTGAAAGTGATGATAGACTTTCAGATCTAGAAGACCCCATTGCAACTAGTGAAAAGGTAAGAAAAGAGCCCTTAAAAACAAATAAGATGCAGGAAAAAAATAATTCATCATCTGCAAGACAATGCAAAGATGAACAACGTGAGACTAATAGGCATCAATTAGAAAGAAGGTGTCAATACAAATGATATTTAAAAAATATGAGCAGAAGTAACAGCAGAAAACTTCCCAAATATGAGGAAACAATCTGACATTGTGGTAACTGAAGCATACAGAACTACAAATAACTTCAATCCAATTAAAAACACACTGAGATATATAATAGTCAAGATCTCAGAAATCCAGCACAAGAACAATATACTGAAAGCCACTAGAGAAAAGAAACAGCTCACTTTTAAGGAAAATCCATCAGAATAATGGCAGAGTTGTCTTCACAAACCATGAAGGCAAGAACAGCATGAAGCAGAGTACTTCAAATCCTCTATGAAGACAAATTCCAGCCCAGACTACTATACCCTGCAAAACTCTCTTTCAAGCTTGATAGAGAACTGAAATACTTCCAAGACAAAGAATAACTAAAGAATTTCATGATGTCAAAGCCAACCCTACACAGATTACTAAAAAGTGTCCTAGAGAGGTACCAAAATGATCAGAACTCCACAAATGAGAACAGAAGGAACCCACTAAATAGGGCAAACAATTAAACACGGGGGGAAAAAAGGAATAAACAACATCAGGTAAATAACATCTTCATTATAAATCAAAACATCTCAATTATAACCATCAATGTAAATGGACTCAATTCACCAATTAAAAGAAATACACTGGCATCGTGGATTATGAAACAAAATCCAACAATATGCTCTATACAAGAAACGAACTGAACTTTTAAACAAATTAATAGGCTGAGAGTTAAAGGATGGAGAACAATACTACATGCCCTAGCACATCGGAAAAAAAGCAGGGGTAGCAATCCTGTTCTCAGACAGTCTCAACTGCAAACCAAGAATGATCAAATGAAATAAAGAAGGAAACTATATACTGGTTAGGGGAAAAACTCAAGAGGAAGAGGTAACATTCATAAATATGCACACACCAAACACGAAAGCACCCAATTATATAAGAAAAATGTTAATGGATGTGAAAAATCTAATATTAAATACCACAGTCTTAACAGGAGATTTTAACACTCCCTTATCCCAAAAAGATAGATCAACCAGACAAAAAATTAGCAAAGAAGTAGCAGAACTGAACCAGAGCTTGGAACAAATGGATTTAGTGGACATATACAGAGTGTTCCAACCAATGACAGGTGAATACACATTTTTTCAGCTACACCTGGGCCATTTTCTAAAATAGACCACATACTAGTTCATAGGTCATGCTTAAGTATATGCCAGAAAACAGAAATTATCCCATGCATATTATCTGACCACAGTGCAATGAAACTCGAAATAAATGACAAAAGAAAAAACAAAAACCACCTAAATACATGGAAATTAAACAACACTCTACTCAGCATCCAATAGGTCACAAATGAAATTAAACAAGAAATTGAACAATATCTACAATTCAATGAAAGTTCAAGCACAACTTATCAGAAGTTATGGGATGCGATGAAAAAAGTTCTTAGAGGAAAATTTATAGGTATGAACTCACACATTTGAAGAACAGAATAGGACAAACAAACACCATAATGCTGCACATACAACATCTAGAAAAGGAAGAGGAAACCAAACCATGTTTTAAAATCCTACAGAAAATTGGGATACATGGCCTCTACTTCAATATGATGAGAGTCATATATTACAGACCAATGGCTAACATAATTCTAAATGGGGAAAAACTGAAAACTTTTACTCTCAGATCTGGTACAAGACAAGGATGTTCTCTATCACCAATCCTATTCAGAATAGTTCTAGAATCATTAGATAGAGCCATTAGACAAGAAAAAGAAATAAAACAAATAAGAGTAGGTAAAGAGAAGTTAAACTATCATTATTTGCAGATGACATGATACTCCACGTGGAAGACAAAGAAAACACCACCAGGAGGTACTAAAATTAATACACAAATTCAGTAGCATATCAGAATACAAAGTCAATATCCAAAAGTCAATAGCATTACTCTGCACAGATAACAAACACATTCAGAGGAAAATTAGAGAAGCAATACCTTTTACAATAGCACTGCGGAAAATGAAACACCTTAGAATTCATCTAACAAAAGAAGTCAAACATCTTTTCAATGAAAATTACAGTACTGTGAAAAAAGTGATCATAGAGGATTTCAGAAAATAGAAAGATATTCCCAGCTCCTGTTTAGGAAGAACCAACATTGTGAAGATGGCCATACTCCCAAAATGACTGTACACATTTTATGCAATTCATATCAAACTACCACCAACATACCTCACAGATCTAGAGAAATTGTTGCTAAAATTTATTTGGAACCAGAAAATACCTAGAATAGCAAATGCAAACCTGGGCAACAAAGACAAGGCAGGAGGCATTCAATTCCTGCCTTGAAACTATACTACAAAGCTACTGTAATAAAATTATCATGGTAGTGGCAAGAAAGTAGACCTGATGATCAATAGAATAGGATAGAAGATGTGGAAGCCTCTATAAACACACTCAGCAACTTTATCTTCTAAAAGGGGCAAAAACATGATTACTGCAAGAAAGATAACCTCTTTAAAAAAGTGGTGCTGGAAAAACTGCTCTCTACATGCTAAAAATTAAAACTTGGCCCAACTCTATCACCATGCAATAAGCTAAGGTCAAAATGGATTAAAGATCTAAATATTAAAACAGAAATACTAAATCTCATGGAAGAGAAAGCAGGAGGAACTCTTGAAGACATAGGGGTAAGGCAAAGAGTTAATCAGCAAAAGTCAAATTGCACAGGTAAGAGTTGAAACAATTAACAACTGGGACATCTACTTATTGAGAAGTTTTTGCAAGTCAAAGGAAATTACCACCAAAGTGAGAACACAACACACAAATTAGGAAAAAAAATTAAATAATAAGCACTCAGACAAAGGTCAGCTCTCTAGAATTTATAAAGAACTAAAAAACATAGGGCCCAAAAATTGAAACACGCAGTCCAGAAATGGGCTTCTGAGATCAGCACACACTTCTCAGAGGACAAAATTAAAGAAGTGAATAAATATATGAAGAAATGCTCCACATCAGCAGCCATCCATGAAATGCAAATTAAAACAACATTGAGATGTCATCTCACCTCAGAAAGAATGGCTATCATAAAGAAATCACCCAACAACAAATGTCGTAGAAGCTGTGGGGAAAAAGGAACCCTTCTCCACTGCTGGTGGGAATGTAGAGTACAGCTGTGGGGGAAAAGGAACCCTTCTCCACTGCTGGTGGGAATGTAGACTACAACTTACTTATTTCCATAAGTGTGGAGACTTCTTAAAAACTAGGAGTGGAAATTCCATTCAAACCAGCTATCCCTCTACTGGCAAATTTCCCAAAGGAACTGAAAATATCATATCATAGTGGGGGTTTTTCCATAATTTTATTTTACTTTACTTATTTATTTTTCTCACTGTAAGGCTGAGACTTCATTTGGTTTTTTTCCCATAATTTTATTGATAAACAAATAGCAATGAGACAGTTTCAAATCAAATTGGTAGGACAGTTTCAATAATAAACACATCGCATACATTCTTCCTAGTGGTTAATTGCTGTACAAGATG
>NW_004524654.1:3105182-3127728 GCF_000260255.1 Octodon degus
TTTTAATTTCCTCTATATCTCTTTGACTCTGCTTCATGCAATCTATTTCTTTCCTGTATTGCTCATTCAAGGAATCCGTCATTTTTCTAATCACCTCTATTTTTTTTTTATCAATGTCTTCTTTAGAAACAGTTATAAATTCTTTTACTGCAGTGTTTTTTTCAGATTGGGTTTCCTCCCTATGTTTATGTAGTTTCTTCTTTACTTCAGATGCTATGAATTCTGAGAATTCTTTTTTATTTCAGAAAAGAATTGCGCTCTGAGTTCCTCTATAACTTTCTGCTGTTGCTTATTTACTATCGATGCTATTAATTCATACATTTGAGCCGAGTTAGTGTCCTCTGCACTTGTTCTAGGTGGGCATTGGGTTTCCTCCATATGTTTTTGCATTTGATTCTTTACTGTAAATGTTATTAATTCAGGGATTTTTTTATTTTCAATCTGAGATCCTCTATACCTTTCTGCAGCTGTTTATTTCTGAAGCCGTTGATTCATTGCTTTCAGCTGTGTGATTCCCAATTTCTTCTGTGTTAGTGTCCTCTGCACTTGTTATGGGTGGGCTTGGGTTCTGAGATTGCCTTTTGTTCCTTCTTGTCATTTTGTGTAGCACTGTCTCCTGACCTTTGTTGTAGATGTTTGTTGCATTTATGACCTTAGCACGTACTGAAGTTCAGGTGCAGATATACAAAGTTTTGATTTATCCAGCTGTGCCTGGCTTGGGTCTGGCTGCTGTGCTCAGCTCCTTCCTACTGTTGCCCTTTGTATTGAACCTGTTGTGACCCTGTGGCAAAATTTTCTACTCCTGGATTAGGTGGGTGATTCTATCCTCTACACTTTCTGCAGTTATTGCAGCCTCAGGGTTTCACCCCAGTCCTGTATGCCAGGCCTGAGCTGAGCCTGAAGGGGACAAGGTAGAATAGCGGGGAGAGGCAGCTCTCCCATACACATTCACCCGACCTGGGCTAGGACTGGATCTGGAGGCTCCCGGACGCGGCAGAAATTCCTACTCAGTGGGCAGTGTGGGGGAGGTGCTGCGGAGTGGTGGAGGTCATCCCAAGGAGCTGGAAGAGGGTCTCACCCACACTGCACCTGGGCTGGGAACTGTAATAGGTATCACTGGTTCAGGATAGCCCAAAGCTCTCCCACACACTCACCAGGCCTGGGCTAGGACTCCATAGTGTTATATGTATTCATGTGTTTATAGCAGCACAATTTATGATAGCCAAATCTTGGAAACAACCAAGATGCCTTTCACCTGAAGAATGGATAAAAAATGTGTGATATTTTTATATAATGGAGTATTACTCAGCTATAAAGAATGATAAACTCAAAGCCTTTATATTTAAGTGGATGCCTCTTGAAGATATATTCATAAGTGAAGTAAACCAGACTCACATGTGTAAATATTGTATAGTCTCCCTAGTATAAGAACTCAAGGGATGGGGAGATGGCTCAGTAGAATAAGGGCTTCCCTGGCAAGCGCAAGCCCCTGAGTTCAATCCCTGGTAAAAAAAAAAAAAAAAAACCTCAAAAGAAGAAAGATATAACACAATTAAAAGGAAAGCAAGAACTTGAGGATGAGACAATGAAGAGAGGGCTGGGAGACAAGCTAGGAAACATGACAGTGGCAAGCCATACAGTTATATGTAGAATATCATTAAGGCAGTGATCCTGAGGATCTTCAGCATGTTTTTGAACCTAGCAGTTAATTGGCAGGATTCTCACCATCACTAACTATATATGCTGATATGTGTTAGCTAAGCATCCACACTGAATATAGCAATGTGTAATACTAGGGTCATGCTTGGAGTGCCTGTCATACTGGTCTTCTAAATACATACTTCTTGTCATGACATTCCAATTATTGCCATAGTGTCTCTCAATTAAATGTTTGTTTAAAAAAAGGGTAACAAATTTTAAAAAAAGACTAAAGAAAAAAATGTCACAGGACTATCCTGTTACAATGCTGTATATGGTTAGATTCTACATTTCTGTGTAAAAATATGTAACTGTTCATTCCTATTTTTTAATTTTTTTTGGTTTTTTAATGTTTTTTCTTCATCTTCTGGAGGGACTTAAAGTTTAATATATCAGTACTTGATGGAAAATACCTATTCCATGTTATGCCTAAAATGTTTGATATTCAGACAGATAATTCACATGGCTGACATTGACAAAGGATCTACAAACTGCAGTACAAGGCTTCAGGATAAATTCTGAAGGAATTCAACTGACCTTGTCAGATACAAAAGTTACATTTCTCATTATATAGGTCTTGCTTTATCTTGGTCTTAACCATCCAGCAGAAAAATAAAAAAATTAGTTATAAAATGCAAAGCCATATTAATATGGTGAGCTGTAAAAGGCTCAAGTCAACGACTTCTGACATTGCCAGTCAAGTGGAAGACCCACTACTATTATGGACTACTGGACTATATTGGAATATTTTGCTGAATTCCTGCACCTACAATATTTAAATGACAATGGATTGCCCTTCTCTGACAAAACTAAACAAAAAATGAAGATACAAATGAATGACAATTCTGTATCTGTATATTCAAAATAGGACAGATATACAGCTGCATTCTCTTAATGCAATGAATAGAGGGGTTTGTTCTAATAGCGTTTGTGGACAGCATATCACGTCTACATCTTGTACAATGAATAACCACTAAGACAACAATATGCAATGTATTAATTATTGAAAATGTACTACTAATCGGTTGTGAAACTGTCTCATTGCCATTTGTTTCTCCATAAAATTATTTTAAAAAATAATAAATCAGTGGTGCTAGAAAAAACTGGCTTTCCACGTGACAAAAACTGAAGCTAATCCCATGTTTATCAGCATGTATGAAAGTCAAACGAATCAAATATCTAAATATGACATCAGATGTAAATATAACAGAAACACTAAATATTCTGGAAGAGACAATAGGCAGAAATCTTGAAGACACAGTTATATCCAGAGACTTCGTGAACAAAACTACCAGACCACACAGGAAATACTACAATCAACAAATGGGATCTCACTTTATTAAAAGGCTTTGTGAACAAAAAAAAAAAAGAAAAGAGAATCATTAACAATCTGAAAACACTTCCCACAGAGGTGCAAAACATTATAGCTAGTTGTTCCTCAAACAAAGGACTTATATCTAAAATGTATAAAGAACTGATCCAAAACTGGACATCTGAGATAAATACACACTTCTCAAATGAACTACACATGGCAAATAAATATATTTTAAAATGTTCAACACTGTTACAGTTTGTGGTTAGATACCCCTTACCCTGCTCCAAAGCATCACTCAGTCATGCAGTCAAGCTTCCAGAGTGTGTGATTGGTTAATGGCCTGATCCTGGGATTATCAGAGTGGGTGCTACTCCTGCCCTGGGTTGGGTAGCCTGAATACAATAGAAGAGAGGAAAAGAGACTTGCTTTCTCTCCTCCCTTTTTTTCCCCTCTTGTTGCTTTTCTATCTTCTGTTACCATGAACTGTATTTCCTCTGCCATGCCACCATATCTTGGAGAAAGCCGATCATGGACTGAAACCTCGACAAACTGTAAACTAAATGAACATTTCCTTTTAAATACTAGTAATCAGGTGTTTTGTCTCAGCACTGAGAGAAAAGCAACCAAGACAAAATTGGTACCAGGAGTGGGGTGACTATTCCTGACCATGGGATTCAAGATCTTTGGGACTGACACCTGAGAAGAATTTGGAAAGTTCTAGAGATGTCAACCTAAAAAGTAGCATTAGCTTTTCTGTAAGGTGGATTCTGGTTAAAGTTCATAAGACCAGAAAAGTCGTCAAGACTAGGCTCAGGAAGTTTTTTCTGGGAATAAGGACTGCATTGGCTGTGGGACTCCATATAATCTGTGTTAAAGCTTGGAAAAATTTTTGTCTGCACTTTGCTCATGTCCAGAGGCTTTCTAATCTGATCAAAAAAAATTCAAGGCAGTCAAATGTTGAGGTAGTGGCATAGCGATTGATGGGGGCTTTTAGCTTATTTATATTGCTAATCAAGAGAAAAGATCCCACAGCAGGATGATTTCAAGTATTGTAAGTTTGGCCAGAAGAGAAGCTCCAATGAAGTTGAGCACAGAAAAGAGAGAACTGAGGAGATCTCAATTGCTGAGAAGGAACAGGAGAACATAAAAGATGGCCTGCGGGCATCACAAGAAGCATAAAATCTCCACCCTTTGTAGCCTCAAAAGTGAAAGACTTTCCTTTGGGGAGAAAACCACAGAGCACTATGTTTCAGAATAGCAGCAGCCAATCTATGTTCCAGAATATCAGTGGCTATACCAGATTCCAGAACTGGAAACACAGACAATCTTTTCCTCACAATCAGGTTCAGAGTGCTCATTGTTGCAGGTATTCAACCCATGCAGCCAAGAGACAAGAAATACTGGCTACTGCTCCAGCTGGCAATGGATCTTGGAATCATCCACTTGTGGCTAGTTTTAGGTGCATGGAGAATGCAAAAATTCTGAGGTTTAAAAGGCTTCTGCTCATATTTCAGAAGAAAGCCTGGGAGGCCAGGCAGTGTGCTCATGAGAAAGTGATATGTGAAGCTGTAAATATGAAGCCAAAAGTACAGTGGAGACCCCAGAAGTTGGAGAAACAAGACACATGGATTGTTTCAGAAAAACTACAAGGAGGGAGGAGACTGGGCTCAAGATAGAAGCCATGGGAACTATAGCCATCAGAAGTGCCATGTTGGGGCTGGTGAGATGGCTCAGTGGTCTAAAGCACCTACTTAGAACAAGCTTAGCAAAGCACAGGGACAACGGTTCAATCCCCCAGCCCCACATGCCAGCCAGCCGCGCCCCCTGGTGGGCTGAGCTGGCCACACACACACACACACACACACACACACACACATAAAAATAAATTAAAAAAAAAGAAGTGCCATGTAGGCAGAGCCACATGGTGTCCACAATTTGACATAGATTGCCTCAGATGTTGAATATGAAACTATAGAATTTAATGTTTGCCCTGCTGGATTTTGAACTTTCTTTGGTCTCAATGTTTTGCTTTAAAAAAAAATTATAAAGAGAGTCAGTATTAAAACAGAAAATTACAAATAATACAGAATTTCGCTTAACAAAGTAATATGAATTTCATAGTATTTGTTGTATTACATAGTATTGTCTTCTAACCAGTTATTCACATTACGAGATATATGGGTGAAAAATTGAAAGAAGAAGCAAGAAAGAAACATATAAGAAATTAAGAGGAGAAAAAGGAGAAACAATTTAAAAAAGGAGATAAAACAAATTAAGCACTGTCTGCTCCTTTCTGTAGACCAGCAGAAATTCACAGTACAGTGGTCCAAAATATCCTGTTTACATATATAGATATATCTCTTTCTCTACTCCCTCTCCTGCCCTTCTGATCCCAATGTTTTGTATTTCCCATGTCCATACCTTTTGGAACAGTGATGTTTATCACTCTGACATTGAATGTTGTAAGCATTTAACTTTTAATTTGTGCAGGGACTCATAGCTAAGAGTTTGCATTAGGTCTTGGAGGAATCTAGGGACATAGAGTTTTCAGCAGTGATGAAACTGTTATGATTTTGGCAACTTTAGAGATGGACTAACATGCCTTTTGTATAAAGGATTGTGAATAGGTCTTTAGGTGCTCCAGGAGAAGAATGTTATGGTTTGTGTCTAGATGTTCCTCCAAAGCCTTATGTAGTCATTGATGTGGGATTCTAGAGTTAGTGATTGATTACTGGTCCAATGCTTGGATTATGGATATGAGGGCTACACCCACCTTAGAGTGGATAGTCTACAATATAAAGGAGGGATTAGCTATGGACACAACTCAGTGTCATAGTGCCTGCCTGGCAAGTTTTAGGTTGTGACATAGATAGATAGATAGATAGATAGATAGATAGATAGATAGATATAGATATAGATAGATAGATAGATATGAATCAGACTTGCTATCTCCCCTCCCATTTTTGGTCTTGCAGCTTTTTCTGTCTTCCTGTTGTCCTCCCAAAGCCTCATGTAAATCATGGGGCAGTCGCTGCTTGAGGAGCAGAAAGTGGCTCAAGGGGCATGGCCAGAGGACCAGGGCAAAGCTTAAGGGGCGGAGCCAGAGAGGTGTGAACCATTAAACTGACAGCATGTGCCTCCCCCCAACCCAAGGCCTAGTGGCCTCTCTTGGGGGTATGGAGAGGATCATCCTGGAAATGGCAGTGCAATGTCTTGAAGTCTTGCTATGTAATTCAGGCTTCTTTAAACTGTGAAACCTCCAGTAACTGTGAGCTAAATAAAGCTTTCCTTCCCTCATTTTGAGGGTCGGGTATTTGTCCCAGCAATGAGAGAAGAGTAACTAAGATACCACCCCACCTTGGAGGAAGCTGATTATGGACTGAATCTGCCACAAACTGTAAGCTCAATAAACCTCTCCTTCCTTAATTCTGGAAGTCAAGTATTTTATCTGAGTAACAAGAGAAAAGTAACAAAAACAACAAAATTATCATTTGAGTGATGCAAATTAATATAATACTGAGATTCTATCTCACTTCTGAAAAAAATGGTTATCATAAAAAAATCAACACATAAATGCTGGAAGAGCTGTGGAGAGAAAGGAACCCTTCTCCACTATTGGTGGGAGTAAAGACTAGTGTAACCACTATGCAAATCAGTCTGGAGATTCCTTAAAAAAATTAGAATTAGAGGTCCCAATTAACCCAGCTATTGCTTCTGGGTATCTTTCCAGAATAATTACAAAATCATACCACAGTACTATATGTGCACTGATTTTTATAGCAGCACAATTTGTAACAGCTAAATATTGGAAAAAACCCAAATGCCATCAACTTAGGAATGGAAAGCAAAGCTACATTTGTTTATATAATGGAATACCACTCAGCCATAAAGAAAAATAAACTTGAGACTTTTATATGTTCATGAATGCAACTCAAGACCACATTCATAAGTAAAATAAGTCAGACTTACATGTCTAAACATCATAGTGTCTCATTCGTGTAAGAATCTAAAAGAGTAAATAAGATCTACAATGTACAATAGATATTGTGAATAGAGAAAAAAATATTCAAAAGAAAAGATAACCTGTGTTGGGAGAAAGGAAGAAGGAAAGAAGGCCTGTATATATACACACAGGATAGTTAAGAAAATTACACAGTTAGTTTCTCTTAGTTCAATAAAAAATGTTCATGCCTATGTCTTGCATTCTGAACAACTACTATGAATATAACAATGCTCAATGTATTAATTATTGTTACTCTTCTGATAACCTGTTTTGAAATGCTATTTTACTACTATTTTTACTTTTTTCTGTTTAAAACTTTTAAAACACAGAACACTGAGTTCAATTTGAATCTGTGACCAACAATGTGTAATCTTTAAGTATATCTCATACAGTATTAGGGACATACTTACCCTTAAATATGTTCATCTGAAATTCAACTTTCTGCTGAGCTCTATATATTTTCATTTGATGAACTTGGAAAACCTCTGCATAGAGCTGCAGAGGTATTTAAATGTATTACAGGTGTAGTATTGAGCATTGTGGCCTAGGCATGGGTTGTGAAATCACAAACATTTCTTCTGAAGGCACACACTTGCTAATTGGTTGACTTTACTTTTTCATCAATCCACCCTTCTCCATTCCTCATTCTCCACTTCATATTCTGTGGTACCTGACCATTCCTTCCACAGAAACCTGCATTAACCATCCTCCCTTGAAATTAGACCCCAAATTATAATTTTATCCAACGATGTTAAGTGTATGTTTCTGCATTTTTAGTACCTTTCCTTCTGTTTCTGCTTCTACACTTACCATTATTGCCTTGCATACCCACATGCTGCAGCCCAAAGGCTAAGCTCATTATGGGGAAGTAAATTATGAATTTGAGAATGTACAAAAGTAAAGGAATCTCAGAAGTCACCAAATTTCATCTCACCAAGTTCGTTATTAGAGTGATAACTGAGGTTCAGAGAATTGAAGAGACCAATCTGAAAATATAGTTTGTAAGTGGAAAGCACAGCACACAGTTTTGACACACTGGCTTCACTCTTGAACTCTAATATTACTAGTGCCTTGTACAATACTCTACAAATACAGCTGTTCTCTGTAAAAAATTAAGTAAACTAATGAGCAACTAACCAAAAGTAATGGTTATGACTTGACTCACCAGTTGTTCTCTCCTGGGAGAGCTTCACAACACATGAACAAAAAACTGTGAGCAATAAAACCCAGCCATATCACCAAAGGAGAAATCCTTTCATCATAGGAGATGTGGGGTATGCATGCCATTGTCCTCTAAAAGGTGAGAATAGGTAAGATTGGCCCAAGTTGGACCATATTAGGTAAAAAGGTACCCTAATTGTTGGATTTTGTCTCTAGAATGACAAAAGAAAAACAACTAATATTACATCTGGCTATATGACCTTTAACAAAGTTAAACAATTTCAATCTTTTAATTTCTCACTTGATGAAAAATTTAAAAATAATTACTAAAAATTCAATATGATTTTATAGCACCAGTCATCTCTTGTTTTGATTTTTTTTCTTGTTTTTTTTTTGTTTGTTTGTTTTTGTTTTTGTTTTTGTTTTTGGAACTGGGGATTGAACTCAGGCCCTTGCGCTTGCCAGGGAAGAACTTATTCCACTGAGCTATGTCTCTGGCCCCTTCTCCTGAAAATATAGAAAATGAACCACTTGTTTTTCTTTTCTTCAAAATTATTAGCTTGTCTTATCAGCCAATATGTTTGTTTTTATCAATATTGTTTTTGCTTTTATTTATTAATTTACTTATATTTTATTAACATTATTTACAAACAAATAGCAATGAGACACTTTCAAAACAGGTTAGTAGGACAGTTACAATAATTAATACATTGCATATTGTTGTCTTCATAATGATTATTCATAGTACAAGACACAGACAAGATATCGTGTTCAAACACTATTAGTACAAATCTTTCTTCTCACTGAATGAAGAGAAAGTAGCTGTATATCTATCCTAACAATTTTGAGTATACAGATACAAAATGGTCTGTCATTTATAACCCTCCTGTTTTTGTTTCATTTTCTCAGAGATGGGTATTCCATTGCCATTTAAATATTGTGGGTGCATGAATTCAGCAAAATAATCCAATATAGTCCAGTAATCAATGATAATAGTGAATTATCCACAGGGCTGGCAATGTTCAGAAGTTGTTGACTTGATCCTTTTACAGCTAAGCATATTAATATGACTTTACTTTTTATACCTTGATTTTGTACTTTTTTGCTGGATGATTAAGATTAAGATAACGCAAGACCTATATAACAAGAAATGTAACTTCTGTATCTGGAAGGTCATTCAAATCCCCTCAGAATTTACCCTGAAACCCTGTAAAACAATTTGTAAGTCTTTTGTCAGTGTCAGCCATGTGGATGAGTCACAGCCATTGCTTGACCAATTTGCTCTCTGTGAAAGTCTGAGAGAATGTTTTCTCACTAGGTGACTGTCCTTAGGGGTATTATAAATCATCGATCTCTTTTTTTGTGGCCCCATAATTTCCTTGATCAGAAAATTTGGGACTCCACTGAGTTACAGTACAAGTTCTGTTAGGTCAAAGTCCTCACTAACCTTGAATGCCTAGAGCCAAAATGTTGACTATCCTTGTAGCCCTTCTTTTTCTCTAATTTTTGGACTCCAAACTTAAGAAGTTAACCCTCCAGAACAGAAGATTAATGATATTATTACCCTATAATATAGGCAGTTGAGCTTAACCACCCTACCTGTCTGAATATCAAACATCTTAGACATAACATGGAACAGGTATTTTTTCATCAAGTATTGATATGTGAAACTTTAAATACCTACAGAATGTGAAGAAAAAAATAAATTAAAATATTAAAAAATAGGAATAAACAACTACATATTTTTACACATAAATTTAGAAATCTAACTATATACACCGTTGTAGCAGGCATGTCCTATGACACTTTTTTCTTGCCCCTTGTTTTCATTTATTACCCTTTTTTAAACAAATAATTATTTGAGACACAGTATAGCAGTAACTGATATGACAATAGAAGCAGTACATATTAAGAAGACCAAGATGACAAGCATTTCAATTATGGCCCTACTGTTACACATTGGTATCTTGAGTGCAGTTGCTTAGTTCACACATATCAGCATATATAGTTAGTCAGGGTGAGAATCTTACCAACTAGCTGCTAGTTTAAAAAACCTAGTGAAGATTCTCAGGATTATTGCCTTAATGATCTTGTGCCTATAAATGTATGGCTTTGCCCTGTCATGTTTCCTACCATTTCTCCTTGTCCTTTCTTCATTATTTAATTCTTAAGTTCTCACTTTCCTTTTAGTTGTGTTATAACTTCCTATGTTTTTTTCTTTTTTCTTTTTTTGAGTTCTTACACTAAGGAGACTGCAATATAAACACATGTGGGTCTGGTTTATTTCATTTATGACTATATCTTCAAGTGGCATCCACTTATATATGAATGCTTGGAGTTTATCATGCTTTATAGCTGAGCAATACTCCATTGTATAAAAATGCCACATCTTCTTCATCCACTCCTCAGGTAATGGGCATTTTATTTGTTTCCAAGATTTGGCTATAACAAATTGTGCTGCTATAACCATAGGTGCTCATATATCAATGTGATATGATATTCTGAGATCTTCTGGAAAAATTCTTAGTAGAGGGATAGCTGGATGGAATGGGATTTCCAGTCCTATCTTTTAAGGAGTCTCCATACTGATTTCCATAATGGTTGCACCAGTCTACATTCCCACCAACAGTGGAGAAGGGTTCCCTTTTCCTCAGAGCCTCTCCAATGTTTGTTGTTTGTTGATTTCTTTATGATAGCTATTCTTTCTTGGGTGAGATGATATCTCAGTGTTGTTTTAATTTGCATTTCATGGATGGCTAGTGATATGGACCATTTTTTCATATATTTATTCACTTCTAGAATTTCATCTTCTGAGAAGTATGTGTTTATCTTAGATGCCCATTTCTGGATTGGGTCTTCATATTTGGGGCCCTAATGGTTTTAAGTTCTTTATATATTCTAGAGGGAAAATCTTTGTCTAAGTGCTTATTAGTTAAGAGTTTTTCCAAATTTGTGGGTTTTCTTCTCAATTTACACGTGCAAAAACTTCTCTACAAGTGGAGGTCCCAGCTGTAAATTCTTTCAAATATTACCCATGCGATTTGATATTTGTTCATTAACTATTTACCTACCTACCCCTATGTCTTCAAGGGTTCCTCCTACTTTCTCTTCCAGGAGATTTAGTGTTTCTGTTTTAATGTTTAGATCATTAACTCATTTTGACTTTAGCTTAGTGCATGGTGATAGACCTGGGTCAATTTTTAGTTTTCAGCATGTAGAGAGCCAGTTTTTCCAGCACCATTTGTTAAAGAGGCTATCTTTCTTCCAGTGAGTATGTTTGGCCCCTTTGTCAAAGATAAGGTGGCTGAGTGTGTTCATAGCGGCTTCAGTGTCTTCTAATCTGTTCCATTGATCCCCAGGTCTATTTTGATTCCAGTACCATGCTGATTTTTATCACAGTAGCTTTGTAGTATAATTTCAAGTCAGTAATTGAATGCCTCCTGCATTGTCTTTGTTGCCCAGGATTGCCTTTGCTATTCTAGGTCTTTTCTGGTTTCAGATCAATTTTAGGAATGATTTCTCTAGGTCTGGGAGGCATGTTGGTGGTAGTTTGATAGTGATTACATTAAATCAGTACAGCAATTTTGGGAGTATGGCCATCTTCACAATGTTAGTTCTTCCTATCCAGGAGCAGGGAATATCTTTCTATTTTATGAAATCCTCTATGATCTCTTTTTTACAGTGCTGTAATTTTCATTGAAAAGATGTTTGACTTCTTCAGTTAGATTAATTCCTAAGTATTTCATTGTCCATGGTGCTATTGTAAAGGTATTATTTTTCTAATTTCCCTCTGGTGTGTTTGTTATCTGTGTAGAGGAATGCTATTGACTTTTGGATATTGACTTTGTATCCTAATATTCTACTGAATTTGTGTATCAATTCTAGTACCTTTTTGGTGGAGATTTTTGTGTCTTCCAAGTAAAGTATCATGTCATCTGCAAATAATGATAGTTTAACTTTTTCTTTACCTATTCTTGATCCATTTATTTTTCTCTCTTGTCTAATGTCCTTAGCTAGCGATTCCAGAACTATATTGAATAGGAGTGGTGATAGAGAACATCCTTATCTTGTACCAGATCTGAGAGTAAGAGTTTTCAATGTTTCCCCATTTAGAATCGTGTTAGCCATTGGGTTGTCATAGATGGCTCTCATCATATTGAAGTAGAGGTCATCTATTCCAATTTTCTGTAAGACATTGAACATAAATGAGTGTTAGACTTTGTCAAAGGCCTTTTCTGCATCAATTGAGATGACCATGTGGTTTTTACCTTTGACTGTATTTATAGATTTACATATATTGAAGCATCCCTACATCACTGAGATGAATCCTACCTGATCATGTTGTATAATTTTCTTGATGACATATTATACTCTATATGCTAAGATTTTATTGATTTTTGCATCTATGTTCATGAGGGAGATTGGCCTGTAGTTCTCTTTTAGTTGTGTATTTCCCTGGTTTTGGTATCAATATAATACTTGCCTCCAGGAACAATTTTGGGAGAATTGATTTCTTCTCAATTTCGTTGAAGAGTTTGAGGTGTATTGGACTTATATGTTCTTTAGTTTTCTTGTAGAATTCAGCTGTGAATCCATCAGGATCTGGATTTTTCTTTGTCCATAGGTTTTTTTATTACATTTTGTATTTAATTTGCTGTTTTGGGGTTATTAAGAGTTGTTGTATCATCTTGATTCAATTTTGGTAATTTGTACTTTTCTAGGATTCTGTTCATTTCTTATGTGTTTTCTAATGTGTGAATGTAAAGATTCTCAAAGTAGCTATTGACAATCTTCTGAATTTCCCCTGGTTCTGTGGTGATTGCACCCTTTTCATTCCTTATTGCTTGTATTTGAATTGTTTTCTTTCCTCTTTTTTATGAGGTTAGCTAGAGGCTTATCAATTTTATTTAATCCTTCAAAGAACCAGCTTTTTGATTTGTTAATTCTTTGAACTGTTTTCTTCATCTCAATTGAATTAATTTTTGCTCTAATCTTTATGATTTCTTCCCATCTTTGGGCTTGGGGTTTGGTTTGCTCTTCCTTTTCTAGATGTTGGAGGTGCAACTTTAGGGCATTTATTTGTTCCCATTCTGTTTTCCTAATGTGTGAGTTCATACTTATAAATTTCCCTCTAAGAACTGTTTTCATCGCATCCCACAAATTCCAATAAGTTGTGCTTGAATTTTCATTTAATTGTAGATACTGTTCAATTTCTTGTTCAATTTCACCTGTTGTCCCGTACAGTGGGTCAGTCAACGAAGGTCACCTGGGAGAGGAGCGGGGAATGGAGGAGGGGACAAAGGACAGGAGACGTGAGAAATGGAGACAAGACAGGAGAGTCTGATCAAGTCTCGTTTATTCAAAGGAAACTCTGGGTATATATAGTGGAGGCATAGGGAAATGACTTCGGCGGGTAAAAGGAGCGAGTAACTAGGCAACCAGGCTATGACAGGAAGTCCCACCTCCAGGGCATAGTAGGAGACTTATGGGAAATAGGCGGGGTAAGAAGAATTAGGAGCTTAGCTCAGCAGAGGTAGGGGAAAAGGAACCCGGAAACCCACTTGCAATAGGATTGGATGTCTGGAGTTATTGAGCCTCCCACAGGTCCCCCTTTACTTTTATATATGTATGTAAAATATGGCTTCTGTAGATAGCTGATTCCCTTGAGGGGGCAGTGCCTGTCTTAGATCGAGGTGTCCTCTACACGGACCCAACTCAAACCTTACCTGTCACAGGAGACTGGGAATGCAAAAGGTCCCATTCCTGTCTTAGGCAGTGAGTGGTGTCTCTTGTATTCCCCTCATTACCCGTCTCTGGCTAGCCTGACCATCTCACCAAGGGTGGGAGAACTAAGAGGTCTCTGGACCTTCATCATCATAAGCTGGTTGTATTCCAGCGCAGTTTTTCCTTTCAGCCATCTTAAGCCTGTGATAATGAACCTGAATAGGCTTCATCAAGGCCGCATCCAACTGATGTCAAATGAAAGCCATTAGCCTATTAAAAATGCATGGGCCAACTGAAACCAGAAATAAGAGGGTTATCAGGGGTCCTATTGATAAAAGTATTAATAGTCCAATCAAGGGTCCCAATAGGGGGAGAAGGTAGGGTAGTACTCCATTCCAAGTGCTCCAGAAAGGATTTTCAAATAGCTCTCTTCTCCTCTTAATAAGATCTTCTTGAAGTCTCTTTATTTTATCTCAAACAATACCAGACTTGTTTGTGTAGAAGCAGCAGCATTCCTGTAAAGCCAAGCAGATCCTTTCCTGCTCTGCTGTTAGAAGGTCTAAGCCCCTCCTATTTTGCAAAAATACTTCTGCTAATGAATCTATCTGGTCTTGGATATCTTGGATAGTACCAGACAGTGTTTGAACATCATCAATCAGCTGATTAGATAATTTGGTATAAGAATGTACTGCTACTCCTAACCCTGCTGTGCCTGTCCCCAGGGCTCCTGTAATTCCCAGTCCTATCAATAAAGGGATAAGCTGAACAGCCCTTTTAGTGTGGCCCATGACATAGTCAAAGCTAGGAATTGGCACAGGCTCTTCTCCAGATATGACATCTATATCAGGCAATACAATTGTCATGACACACAGTCCTGTCCAGTTGGTAGGTAAATATGTGAAGGCTAAACTTCCCCCACATACAAACACATTTCCCTTTCTGGGGCAAATAGTGCTACTGTAGTTAAGTATTTGATTGCAGCTGGTGAAGGTAACAAATCCAACATCAACAGTGAAGCTATCATTGTGGAAGCTTCCTTGTATACAGGAAGAATTCCATAGGAGATAGTCCCGCCAGAGAGGGTGGCTCTGGCTAATGCCTGCCAGTCCTCGGGAGTAAGCTAATTGTTGGCCACAGTTTCTAAAATGGCTGTGGTATATGGAGCCATGGCTCTGTATTGGGCAACAGCTGCTTTTAGTTCCTTTAGTATTTTAAAATCAAAACTAATGTAATGGTGCCAAATCTGTCCTTGAGCTCCTGAAGTTTCTAATACCGGAAATGCCTCTGCCTTATCTGGATCTATGGGTGTGTCTAACAGAAGGAAGCTTTTGGGGATAGTGCCCCTCATGGGTGGCCTTTGAACATGGGGGGCCTTTGGTCCAGTTATATTTTTATTTTTGGGGTTCTCCTGATTTTAATCTTTCTAATTGGATTATGAGGTCTTGGTGCTTTTTCTATAATTTTATCTGTTCTTTGAGAAGTTCAATTTTGCCTTTATTTCCTTTCTGGAGTCAGAAGCTGAACACGCCGAAGGAGGCATGCTAGAATCATTGCTGTATGGCGGAGGGCGCTGAACCTCAGGTGGCCCGTCTCGGTCATGATACCAAGCGGTTTCCTCTGCCAGTTCATCCCAATCAACTTTATTATAATCAGCTTCAACTTGAAGAGGTTTTGGTAGTTCGGGATATATTTTTTTAACTTTGGGCATAGCTCCTTCTAAATCAAAGGGGTTAATTTGCTTCTTGGGCTGTAATTTGGAATGTGGTGGCTCTGGCTTCCTGGTTTCAATTTCAAGATTCTGTTCCCTTACAGGAAGGCACACACCCTTAGGGGGTTCTTTGTCCTTTTTTGGCTTATCGTGATCTCTATCATCATCGCTATCAAAAGACATAAGATCTTCCTCTCTATTTTTCATGTCTGTCTGTCCTTGTTCCTTTTGTCCTTTAAGATGGGTTTTATCTTTTTGTCCTTGTAGTATATTTTCACCCTTTTTTTATCACATTAGCAACAACAGGGTCACAGTATCTCTGGGATAAGATTTCATCAATTAAATTCCAGTAGGAAAAGGCCATAACTGGGACCTTTTCAGGTCTAAAAGTCTCATAATAATCCTTAAAGGCATCACCAACCCTTTTCTATCACCTCTGATCAACAGTCCCTTCAATAGGGAATCATGGGCAAACTTGTTTAATATATTCAAAATATTGACACAAATCCTTAATTTTAACCTTTACTCCTCGCACCTTTAATGCTTTACTCAAGCTTTCAACAAATATCTCATGTTTGCTTAATGCGTGTCCCATTGCCAAAGGAAAAGAGAAAGGGGGTGCTGTCCGCTTACCGAGGTTCAGGCATCACAGCAGGCAACTGAGGCTCGGGCATCTTTTATTTTCACTCTTGCATGCTCACTCGGATGGTTCTGTCGCTGAATCCTCCGTACCAGGTGCCCCACATGTTGGCCGCCACTTGTCCCGAACCAGCGGGTCAGTCAACAAAGGTCACCTGGGAGAGGAGCAGGGAATGGAGGAGGGGACGAAGGACAGGAGACGCGAGAAATGGAGACAAGATAGGAGAGTCTGATCAAGTCTTGTTTATTCAAAGGAAACACTGGGTATATATAGTGGAGGCATAGGGAAATGACGTCAGCGGGTAAAAGGCACGAATAACTAGGCAACCAGGCTATGACAGAAGTCCCACCTTCAGGGCATAGCAGGAGACTTATGGGAAATAGGCGGGGTAAGAAGAATTAGGAGCTTAGCTCAGCAGAGGTAGGGGCAGAGGAATCCGGAAACCCACTTGCAATAGGATTGGAGGCCTGGAGTTATTGAGCCTCACACAACCTGTGACCCATTGGTTTCTGAAAAGGGTGCTGTTTAATTTCCATGTATTTATGGGGTTTTTCTTTTTTCTTTTGTCATTTATTTCCAGTTTCATTACACTGTGGTCAGATAATATGCATGGGATAATTTCTATTTTCTTGCATGTACTTAAGCATGACCTATGAACTAGTATGTGGTCTATTTTAGAAAGTGACCCATGTGCAGCTGAGAAAAATGTGTATTCAGCTGTTGTTGGCTGGAACACTCTGTATATGTCCACTAAATCCATTTGTTCCAAGCTCTGGTTCAGTTCTGCTACTTCTTTGCTAATTTTTTGTCTGGTCGACCTATCTTTTTGGGATAAGGGGATGTTAAGGTCTCCTGTTAAGATTGTGGTATTAGATATTAGATTTTTCATGTCCATCAAGATTTTTCTTATATAATTGGGTGCTCCCATGTTTGGTGCATGCATATTTATGAGTGTTGCCTCTTCCTCTTGAATTTTTTTCCCTAACCAGTATGTAATGTCCTTCTTTATTTCATTTGATCATTTTTGGTTTGAAGTTGAGACTTTCTGAGAATCCTTGCTACCCCCTGCTTTTTTCTGAGGTGCTGGGGTGTGTAGTACTGTTTTCCATCCTTTGACTCTCACCCTTTGAATTTCTTTATGTGTTAAGCGTGTTTCTTGTATACAGTATATTGTTGGATTTTGTTTCATAATCCATTGTGCCCATGTATTTCTTTTAATTGGTGAATTGAGTCCATTTACATTGATGGTTATAATTGAGATGTATTGACTTACAATTTACCTGCTGTTGTTTACTCTTTTTTTCCTCCTGTGTTTACTTGTTTGTCTTATTTGGTGAGTTCCTTCCATTAGGCATATTGTTTTTAAAGTTAATTCTACAGGGGGCCAGGGAGATGGCTCAGTGGAATAAGCACTTCCCTGGCAAGTGCAAGAGCCAGAGTTCAATTTCCTGTTCTGAACAAAAAAATTAATTCTACAGATGTATAGAGTGTCATAATTCAATACATATGTAATGTGTAGTGATTAAATCAGGATAGTTAAAATTATTTTGCTTTAAAATTTTTTTAACTTTGATTGACATATAACAATTATACATATTTTTGTGGTACAATGTGATATTCAATTACATATTCATGGGACAACTAATACTTCCATTCTCTTTTTATTACTTTTATGTCTGGATATTTCAAGCTTCCCTGGGTAATTATTTGTAAAATATGTAACAGGTCACTGAAATGCATTGTTTCTCCCCATTTGCTTTAAACCACTAGAACTTATTAATTCTGTGATTTGACAGTCATTAGTTAACTTCCTTCTATCCTCCCTCCTTTCTTAGGTTGTACTAATCTCTATAGTATATCCCAAATCACATTTTTAAAAATATTGATTCAATGTTGAGGCCTAGTAAAGAATGAATAAAGAACATGTCATACACAATGAAATATGAGTTTGTAGATAACAATGATACCTGTCATTTGTTGCAAAATGAAGGAAACTGGAAATCATTAATCAAGCAAAATAAATGAGACACAGAATGGAGAAACCCTGCATTTTCTTAGCCAGAAGGTTTTTTTGTGGTGTTCTAGTTTTGTGTTAGGCTGTTGGCTCTCAAAGTGTGGAAAATATGTTAGATGTGCAAATCCTTGGGCCACACTCCTGATCTACTGAACGAATGCTGCTAGGTGGTGGACCTATCAATCTGGGTTTTAACAAACCAGTCAAATGGTTCTGATGCACCCTTTGGTTTGAGTACTACTCTGATATGTTGATGCTTCTAGAAGTACATCTGCCACACACACACCAAAAACACTCTGAGTGTTGCTAAAATTACAACTTCTTGGCCCTTACTCTAATTGCTCCATTTGAGGAGACATAAGAAGTTTCTTTTTAACATGTCATGGTGCAATTCTGCTGCACTTCCATGAGGAACACTGCGATGGCAGGAGATGGGACTCCAGTACTTATGGAGATCAGAATTTCTGAATTCCTTTCCTTTTGAGCTCGGAGACTTCACAGGGGTAGACTGGCACATGCAATGCCAGTCTGTTTGAGAGGAGTCTTCTTTAGCAGTTGTGTAGTCACCCTGACATCTTGGGAAAACATTGCTGGTGTTCAAAGGAACAGACTCCACTGTCCACTGGCTATCTCAGCCTGGCATGGCTCAAGCTCAGTCATCTTGTTTCTAGTGGCAAAACCCAAACACACTCACACACACACACACACACACACACACACACACACACACACCATGTCAAAAGGGATCATAATATATTACTCTTGGTTATATAAATCCACATCTGACTTTATGAAATAAGATCAAAAGAAGCCATAAAATATGATGCTACTGTTAATTTAACTGAACTGATCCATCTCATGGAAATAAGAATGTTGAGTAACAAAAAATTGGGCGAAAGTACTTATAAAATTCCCTCAATTTGGGAACTCATTGCACAATATGCTTTCTTTTGTCTCTTCCTACTTGTCCATCTTCTTGTGGGATAATCAGGTACGGTGGTGATGAATCAGGTAAGGCCCCTACCTACAAAATCATGATATAAACACAAGCCAGCCTGAGAAAAAGTCTGTCCCAGACCCCTATGATACAATATTCTTTGAACCATTTTGTGAAGAAACTCTACTATAATAATAAAAATAAGTTTTGCCCAGGAAACTTTGAAGAATTGAGTTGGATACTTGAAGAACATCCTTTAGTTATTTAACTTTAAAAAATGTGAAAGTACATATATATATGACCAGTCACAGTGTTAATTCTGACCAAAGACAGATGCTAAAATAAAATAAAAGTTATTTATGAGCAAGAGATCCTTTAAATAGTCAGTTTATGGGGTATGGTGTTATAATTCAACTCATATAAAGTGTATAATGATTAAGCAGTTTAAAAGGTAAACTTTTTCTTACGGCAAAATACCCATGCCAAACAACCTACTACTGGGGTTCAACTTATAAAGATACTGTCACAGGGCGAGCTGTGAGACACTGAGACTCATAGAAGGACAGAAAGGGCTTCTTTACTGCATGTCATGGACCTCCCTTATGTAGATTGCATTCTAAGTAGCAGGAAGAACCCATTGACTTCCACTTCAAGAGGACTGTCTGGACAGCATGAGTGATGGTGGCTTTCCTTAAGCCCTACCTAGACTCAGAAGTCAGACTCATGGGACAATCTCCTACTGTGAAGCATAGTACCTGGATTTATTTTTTATCAGACTGAGGAAGGGTTTAATTTGTTGATGAAAATACAAGCTAGAAACCATACCACTCTGGGAAATAAGAAATATTGAATCTGTCCCAGTTCTCTGAAGTGAGTTTATCACAGCTAGTACATACCTGACTTTGGAAATAAAGGATGACAGCATCACTAAGGTTACTAATCAACAAATAGTAATCATCACTTTGAGCATTTGTTGATCAGTCTGGATGCCAAGTGTAGAACACTGATCACATCACTTCATTTTTAAGACAATCTTTAAAGTTGGTATTATTAACAGGTGAACATAAAACTTCCAAGAAAAATAGATAACTTGCTCAAAGTGTAGACATGCAATTTTAGCCCTGTGCACTACTGACATGCTTGAATTTATTACCTGCCATCCTCTTGGGTTATCTGATCTATAATTATGAAGGATTTTGTAACACCACTTTTCAAATCTATTCCCTATTGACTCGAAATGAGGACATTTCATCATTGATTCACTCACTGGACCCATCCACATGATCTCATATTGTAATATCTCAGTTCAAGCTGAATCTAAAGTCACTCGAAGGCCCCTGTTGTCACTTAAGCATGTGCAATTGTTATCTGGCATTGTTAAGCCAACAATGTGGGCCTCTAATGGCATGAATAACTGAAAAATTACATCAAAGACCTCTCAAGCTGTAAATACCACTGAAAAATTACTAAACTAAGTCCTTGTCAGAGGCAAAAGGGAGATGATGACTCTTTGCACTCCGGGAAGAAAAGGGTATAAACTCTTATGAAAATCAATGACATTATAAACTCTGTACCTCCAATATTCTTTGCTGCATCCAACCAAAAGAACTATGGCAGTTTCTAAAACTTTCTTCTCTCTCTCTTATTGCCGGTCTCCTAAACAGATAAGCTATTGAACACAGGATTATTTAGTGGAAGTAACAAGGTCTTTTTATGACTAGAGAAGATATTTTATATCTTTAAATGGAAAATTAGCTGCTAAACCAAAATGAGCCTAGACCTTTACAACTTGGCTCTAAAATAATACGGGCCAAGGTGCCTCTGCCCCTGGCTTTCCTACATCCAGTGCACCACCCACCCAGCAACACCGGCCAGATCTTCTTCTGCCTTGCTACCAGACCTCCACAGAACTTAGATCCTGCCAACTCCACTGAGGAGGGAAAGGGATGAACAACTTTTAAAAATGGAAGAGAGTGCAAGGAAAATAAGCAAGATAATATCTCCAGAAACCTACTTTCTCATCTTCATAAAAGGTTTCAAAACCAGTTAAGAAACAGTCTGTCTCTCTGGGTATTTGAACCAGAGAAGAAAGGAAAGTTCTCCTCTGTTCTCTGGGGCCCACGGCTCCAGGCCAGGCACTGCACAGAAATAGAAATCAGACTCAGAGACGGCGTGTTTTCCTGCCTGTTGCTTCACGGCAGCATCTTTGCACTTTTTCTCCTCCCAGTGCTTTCTCAAGTGGCTGGTTCTAAGGGTTGCCCAGTGATGTGGCTGCTCAACAGAAACAAAAGTGAGTAAGCGCCACCTCCCTGGAGCCTGTGGTCTCCTGGTTTCCTAGCCGTGGCCCCACCTGCTTCTTCCTCACCTCTCCACACCTTCCACACCCCCAGTGAGTCACAAAGGGCTTGACCTGAGAGAACATTGGCAGGTCTTGCCTTTTTAGTTGGAGTAAGGCTCCCCCAGGTGATGGTGATGTGCCCCTGTACTCCCCTTCCCATGGAAGAACCATTGGCTTCATTTCTACCTGCCGTCCCCTTGCCCACCCCCAGAAAGGAATGGAACATCCCCGTCATCACACAGCTAAGTAAAGGGTGGGTGATGCCAAACAGAACAAAGAGCATAAAAAAGAGGCTTCCGAGAGAAGAAAGCAAACAAAACAGATTAAGTACCAGATTCAGTTTTTCTTCACCTCTAGGGAAACTGCAGCTGCAGTAGAAGAACTGCAGAATTTAAGAGCTGGAACTATGGGAAAAACGTGACCCAAGTGTCCTCCTCTAGATAAAGAAATGGGCAGGAGATCTCTACTGAAAAGTCTCAGCTGGGCAAGCAGAGAGTGGGGTGTCAGGATCCCCAGCTTCTCAGCCCTTTAAAAATGTCAGTCCACTTCCTGCTCCTTCCCACTGTATGTATGTGAGGGTTTGCCAGCTGGAAAGAAGGCACCACAGTGCCGGGGAGCAGAGCTAGAGACAGTCCTGATGTTTTAAGGTATTATACTATTTGTACTCCAAAAGTTCTTGCATGAACTTATAGTGCTCTTCTCATTAGAAAACGTCCTTAAGACGGCTGCCAGCCAGGAGGCAATGGTCAAAAGGGAAACATGCTCCATCCCGCCACATTTTCCTAGTCTTCCTACATTGACAATGGCTAAACTATGGCATGATGGCTTGTCATCAGAAGCAAAGGAGCTACAAGGCTGTGTGGATGGAGCCCAGGAAATAAATATGCAAGTCTTCTTTATGCCTGGCCTGCTTTCTTCCTGAAAGATATTCCGGGGTATCTATCTATCCATCCATAATGTAGTTCTCTCTCTCTCTCTCTCTCTCTCTCTCTCTCTCTCTCTCTCTCT
>NW_004524654.1:3127828-3155213 GCF_000260255.1 Octodon degus
CTCTCTCTCTCTCTCTCTCTCTCTCTCTCTCTCTCTCTCTCTCTGCCATTGATTCTCTCTAAACTGCCAAATTGACTTCTGGGAACAGTGGAGTAGGTGTGTACACTGATTTTATGGCAAACCTGTGAGTGGTCACATTACTTAGAATAGGAAACAAATGCCACAGCTAACACTGCCCCTTGAAACAATTATGTGTCTCTTTTTCTTTTTTTTTCATAATTTTACTGAGAAACAAATAGCAATGAGACAGTTTCAAATCAAATTGATAGGACAGTTTCAATAATGAACACACTGCATACTGTCTTTCTAGTGGTTATTTGTTGTACAAGATGCAGACATGATATCCTATTTACAAATGCTATTAGAACAAACCACTGTATTCATTGAATTAAGAGAATGTAGCTGTATATCTATCCTAACCATGTGTCTCTTTTTCTGAAACACTAAAAGTTAAGGGGCTGGAGAGATAGCTCAGTAGAATAAGTGCTTGTCTAGCAAGCATAAGGGCCTGAGTTCAATCCCTGGGTCTGCCAATAATAACAATAATAATAATAACAACAACAACAACAACAAATAAAAGTTGAAATGGAGAGACATAAGTATTGGAGGAGGTGAAAGCTCAGTAGCTATTTTCAATCCGAGTTATTGGTTTCTAGAGATTCTGCAAGTGATTTATACCATCTCGGAGCACATTCAACCACCACTCGAGTCCCCAGAGGTAGGGATGGATCTGATTAGGTGGAGGGGGTGGCTTTGGTTGTGTGCGTGTTCCCTCCTGGAGCCCTATGTAATGCTCTTTTCCAGGGATTCCTGGCCCAGCCCACAGCATAGCCACAATCTGTAGTAAGGGAGGGTTGCTCAGCCAAGGCAGAGACACATGAAAACTGGTGCGCCCCATGTCCCCCACCCAGATCTGCAGAAGAGCTGCCTGAAGTGCCTGTGTCCTGGTGTGTGGAGAACATGTGGTGTGAAAATGGGAGGAAGCAGTGTGAGCTGTCTATGAAACAGCTTTGTCCCTGGTATCTACGTGCATTTATTTAAAGGGTCCAGGTCTTTACATACCTCACCCAATTCAGAAAAGATGACAGCTTGGTAGCTTTTAATTTGATATTGCTTGGTGGGGGGTAAAGAATGAGTGGTAGTTCTGGGATTTATGAGAATAAATCAATCATCAAATGAATAAGAATAGAAAACAGAAAGGCAGGAGGCTTTGGATATGAATTCCTTTGTTTCGTCCCTACAGACCCAGGCTATATGTAGTTGAATATGTTTCCTTTTGGAGTCTTCCTTGATTTAAATATCTGAATTGTCTGTTGACGAAATACCAAAGGTTTGAGTTTTTAAAATATCCCTTAGAGAGAGTGTCAAAACTACTAAGTACCTGCTTTTTGTACCCAGTACATAGAGTGTGGCAGGAATTACTTTGGGATAATTTTTCTTTATTTTTTAACTTTTAAAAGATTTTATTTATTTATTATTTATCCGTTCAACTGAGACTCATAGTGATCCTCCTGTCTCAGCCTCCCCAGTGCTGGAATCACAGGTGTGTGCCACCATACCCAGTTTTCATTCTTTTAGTATAGGTTTTGGTCCCACTTTATAGATAGGTAAGCAGAGGCTGGCTTTTGAAGGCAAGGGATTATCACCTGGCTAACTAGCATAGGACAGTGCTCCCGCCCTCTCACTGGCTCAGCTTGCTTAATGCTAAAAGCATTCTAACTGGCTACTTGTTTCAATCAGCACTTTTAGAAGGAATTTGTGTCCCCGGGACCATGCATTCCCAGGGTACTGCACAGGGCACCCACCACTTATCTCCAGCAAAAGAAATTTTCTCACCTGCCTGACTTCTGCTCTCTGTCTTACATGATATTCTGCATTCCCAGAGCCTCCTACTCTAGTCATTCTCTTCTGAAGCAATACATTACGAGCAGTCAGCTGATGCCTAACCAGGAAATAATAGAGCATGCGCAAAAGCAAGTTGCCACTGACTTGAACGTATGTGTAAGCCAAGTGAACATATGTTCAGAGAGGACACTGTTGCTTCCCTTCCACATCAGTTGTTCTTACCCCACTATCTTTCATATGTATATACTTTTTAAACCAATTAGGAACGGTGAACAAGTCGGTAGGGAAATGGTGTAAAACTCTCCGTAAGCCCAGGAGAAGCATTCGCCACCTGTGTTCCAGCTTGGCATGCGCTTGGCAGCAAACTGTAAGACCAGGAGGTCACAGTCAGGAAAACAGAAACAGGTCACATTTTATTAATCACCTGTCTTTTCAATAGCTTTGAGCTTTCACTTGTCACCTTCAGTTACAGTGAGCAAGAATCAACCTGCAACCCTCTCCCTTCCCAGTGGAAAGAAAGGCAGACAATGGGGGACACTGTCAAAAGGAAAGGGCCAATAAATATGAGCTCCGTGCTTGAAGCAGCTCAGCAAAATGCAGTTCATCAACTTCCTAGCATAGATTTTATTTTATTCTAAATCAGATACTCAATTATGGTGACCACTCTTTGAATTATCATTTCATTTACACTACATAAATACAAAGACAAATTGACTGCTGAGGGAGTGAGGGCTTTCTCTTGTCTGTTGTCTCTTCCCTCTTCTCCTTCCCCCCTCTTCCTGCTTTCCTCTCCTCCCCCACTTGGCTGTCCAGTTGTAGGTATTTCTTTCTTTACCTTCCTGAATTTTCACTTGATCTTAGCCAAAAGGCTGAGAAGGGATCCTTCCTGAATTTTCATGCTAAGGCAAAATACCCAGGCCAGAGGCTCACTCTTCACAATTTAAAATAGCTCTGAGAAGTAAAAAAAAAATTCTCATTATTTTAAAAACAAAAGAACATATGAGTGACAGGAAAAGGGTGAAAAAGCATAGAAGCAAGAATCTAGTCACACAAATTACATTACTTAAGGAGGACAACTGAACAGCTCCCCTAGGCTTTCTAAGAAACAGATTGCACCCTAGTTTGGGACAGTGCCAACCTTCTTGTCATCCTACTAAGAAATAAGTCCATGGGGGCTTTTTTCCACCTTCACAGCTATATCTTTCCAGCTATCCTGGAGCTCACCACATACCAAATCCTCAATAAATATTTGTGCTGTGACTAAACTTTTACATCCTGAAAAGGGATCTATCTTCGTTAAATGTTACCAGTGTTTTTTAATTCACATACAGCCAATACCATTTTTAATCTCAAGATAAAAACAAAATCAAAGTAAAATCTTAAGTCCCCCTGACTTCTGTCCTGAGCTGATATGGACAGCAGGTTGTATGAAGTCTTCCCTGCCTATTGGTTCTACTACTCATCTTCTCTAGTGTTCTTCTGGTCCACATTTGAACTTCAGCACTGTAGATGCTGGGCATCTTTGAGTGTTCATATTTATAGAGATTCCCAACCATCTCCCAAGCTCTAAGGTGATATGCTTCCAAGGGTGCTGAAATTGGCACTATGCAAAGGTGACAGATCCATTATTTTCTCTTAGTTGTTTTTATTTGCTATAACAGAGACACTCAGAACTGGTAGCTACATGAGTTAGCTTTCTGCTACTGTGAAAAATATCAAGATAATAAATTTAAAAGGAAGAGAGGATTATTTGGTTCACAGTTTAAAAGGTTTTGGTCCATAGTACTGTGTCCCTGTTTCTGTGGTCCTGTAGCAACACCATACATCACAGCAGGGCCTTGTGGAAGGGGAGGGAAGTCTATTCATCCAATGGCATTTGAAAAGGAGAGAGCAACAAGAGACCAGCATCCTGATAGCTTCTTCAAGAGCATACCAGCCCCCCAACCACATAGCTGTTTTACACAAGAACCAGCCATGTAGAAGTTTTACCACCTCCCAAATGTGTTATTAACTAGGGACATGACCTTTACTATTTGGGACTTTAGAGGATATTCAAGATGCAGACCATAGTAGTACCTGCTCCCATTAAGGACTATATTGTGCTTTGTACTTTCAGTGATGTTATAAAGAGGAAAGAGGATCCAGAAACTTCTGACCAGTCAGCTCATACAGTCCCCTACAACCTTCTGAGCACCTTATCCACTCTTTTCACTCTTTCACATGAATAAATTTATTTAAAACTGTGGCCTTTCCCTATGATAAGTGACCCTCTCTGTGCAGCAGCATGGTTTTCCTAGAGATACTTTCAACTACTCACCATCTGTGTCCTTTTTATGACCTCCAGGACATACCTTCTTCATCCCAACCTAAGACAAGAGGCCTTTTGCTGGATGGAACTCTTTTTGCACTGTGTGTGTGTGTGTGTGTGTGTGTGTGTGTGTGTCTTTGAGCTAATCAGAGAAATCCCTCTGCATCCCTAAAAATAAATGAATTTCTGACAAGAAAGAAAAAATAGAAGAAAAAGAGAAATGTTTCCGAATTTAAGGGTTTTGGAGTATAACCCATATACAGATGGTGTTTAATGTTCTCTAAACATCAAGTATGGGTTTCCATGCCTGGCTTCTTCTTGTTATTTCCTGGTCACTTTGAACTAACTTATCAAGCTGAATAGATTCCTTGATCCATATGTTGGTATTTTAAATCCTGGTGGGAATGAGGCCTGCCATTTGTTTCAAGTTTTTCTCTTCAACTATGTTTATAAAAACCCTTTCTTAGAAAAAGAATCTCAGTCAAAACCCACTATGACTTTGGTCTTCACCCATCTTAAAGAATGATACCAAGCATCAGGTTTCTTATTAAGGATGTCTCCAACTGATTCTATTCTCCACTGGGAAGTTGGTTGAGATCCATGAAGATACCAACAAGCAGATTACTGGTAATATAAGTTCTAGAACATAAGAAATTGAGACTTGGAAAATAGGATACCAAATGAATGGATCCTTCTTCCTCACTGAAGACTTGAACCAAATGAAAAGGGACCTGACATTCTTAGCAATGAAAACACCCAAAGAATCATAGGTGAGGGTGAGAGGCAATTGAAAATTACAGCATGTCCACTTCTCTTCTATCTAGATTTTGGAACAGGAAAATTTTAGTCTGCAGAGAAGACACCTTTACCCATACTGTTCTCTTGTGCTGCTGTTCAGTGAAAACAAGAGGATAAAATATAGGCAAGTCAAGCTCCATCCAACTGTGAAACTTTAGCCCTCATGTGACCCTGATGAAAGCCTCAAGGCTTTTTTTCCCTCAAGGCATTAGTTTCTTTGGCTAAGGTTCATGATCAAATATCATACCCTTAAGACTAACCAATCAGCTCCTGAATGATGTTGGTCATGAGGATGACAGTGCCTATTTATCCCACCACCAGAAGAAGAGAAATCCTTCCAAACAAACAGGCTGGGAGAGAATCTCAGGTGACTAAAAGCACTTTATCATCAGCACTAGCTTCTGGCTCCTCCAGACCTGTTTGTCTCCTAATGATTCCAATACGATACACAAGAACATTATACTAATGCTTAGAATGAAGAGTGGAGAACAATGAAAAATATCAGAAATTAGAGATCCTGGGCTCTCACTTTGGCTCGTGGCCGATAAGTTGTGTGATGACAACATCTCTGGGTCCCCTTGCCCATGTTTAAGGTGGTGGCATCATCAGTTGTCACTATGTGTTCCCCTCTTTCAAAATGAGGAAACTTTCATAGAAGCTCAGTCATAACCTAGATAAAAAATAAAGTTACTCTGACCCAAATGAAGGGAGAATCTCATATCTGTCCTACATATGCTTTTTCCCACCCCTCAAGGTATTGCCCAAAGCTGACCATGGCAGACCCCAAGGATTCCTGGGTCACTTTCCTGAAGATTTCTGTTCATGTCAGTGTGAGTTTGGGGGCCAGATTGTACTCTGAAGTCACATCTACTTGACAACCCAACCAAATTTCTGAAGCTACAACCATACTTCTGAGAAACTGTTATAAAAAATCCAAATGGTGTGTCTGCAAGTGATGAGACCAATTACCATCAGAATTAGATAATTAAAAACAATAAATCCGCTGAAGTTCTTGTCTTTTTTAAAAAAATGTATTTGGTAGAGGGTCTCATTATACAGCTTGGACTCATAGGGATCCTTCTGTTTTCAGCCCCTCCAGTGCTGGGATTACAGGTGTGTGCCACAACATCCAGTCTCAGTGGCTAGCTGAGTGTGTCTGGGGGTGGGTCCAGTGAGGCCTGTGGTGCTGGGAATTGAGCTGGTCACTGTGCTTTCCGAAGTAGACACTTAGTCTGCTGAGCTATCTTGCCAGCCCTCCAGTTCTTGTTGTAAGACCAAATTTTATCTCAAAAGGGAGAGGACCTGTAGGACTAAACACAAAGAGAAAACACTATTATAATTTACTTAAAAAGTTGTTTTTGCCGTGAGTCTCTGATGCACAGTTCAGACATAGAGCATAAGGTTTTTTCCATGAATAGTGTGAGGAGACCTGAGAGAATGCCTTTCTCTTAAGAAATAAGATGAGCTTTGGTCTTTAGAAGGGCGGGTCTCATCGTCTGGTCACCCAGCCCCCAACCAGTCCTTCATACATTGCCTGTGCCTGTATTAATTCTTTTGAAGGTGATGGGGTTTCTTTGCATGGAAGATATATGCAGCTCAATGGTGGGAAGTGAGATCCTAATTATCTGCAGCTGACAACCTTTCAGGGCCCATTATAAAAGAAACGTCTGCACCAGGCCCTCAGAGCCCTATATCCCAGCTCCAGGGAGTTTGAGAGAGCAAGAAGGAGTGATTGGAGAGACTGATTTATCAGGCAAGATTAGAAGAGTTACATCTATAGTCTGGTGAAACAATGACAGAGGGGGAGCGGGCTAATGGTTGACAAAAGGGCAGAAGAAAGAGAAGAGATTTATATAGCCTGGTATGAGGGTGAGCAATCAGAGGAATAGAATGAAATGAAGACGGGAAAGAAAGTCCTGAGTAAATATCAGGGAAACTTTCTCCACAGATTTATTGCACAGATGAGCAAATCTTCTAAATGGAGCTTCATCTTCATCCCAAGAAAGAGAGAACCCACATAAATGTGTCATGGCCATTTGTCTCTGTCACTGGGGGACCAGCTGTGATATCTAGCCAAGCTTTCCATCTTTCTCTTGAAGAGTATCCTTTAAAAGTCAGAATGAACCTTTCTCTGAGATTGCTATGGGTCTCTGGGAAGCTTTGAAAGGGCAAGTAGCTTATGTCTGCAATTCTAGACATAGCCTCTTGCTAATCTTCATCAAAACTGAAAATCTACCTCACAATTTTTAGAGAAGATAGAATATACTAGTCCATTGTCCCCAGCCCAGAATCTCCCTGGGGAAGAAGGAGGGCTACTGTGTGAGTGCAAAGCCAGGAGGACACTTCATGACTCCACTCATGTTCTGTAAGTTGGGCACAGGAAGTGTTCTGGTAAGTTCTACCACCAGCAGAGTGCCTCTGATTCTGACATGGTGCATGGACCTCTTATGTGCCAGTATGACCCTCTCAAACTCTCTTTCCTCCAGGAACCATTGTAGGGACCAATTCTACATGGGTTGCAACTGGAAACCTCAGGCCTGACCAGTCCTACCTTACCTGCTGTCCTGGGCTCCCCTGCTGCTGCAGGGAAACAGGATGTACAAGTACACACCAAGCACACACTTGCATGCAGTGTGGAAGTGATGAGGAGGTGATGCATGGTGGGGAAGCTGTCTGGCTTGTGGGCAATGGGAGCTGGTAGACAAATTTATTTTCCTTTCTCCTCCCATATGGACCATCCACTTACCTGGGTTTTATGGGTTCTGCCCCCAGAGGAGAGTCCTGAAAACAAGAAAACAGGCTTAGTAGCAGCCAAGGAATTAGACACCTTCATATTGGCTCTCCCCCTTCACAGCCTTACTTGCCTTTACTCTCATTCTCACCACCTCACAGAGTAATAGCAAGAAAACCTCTAGTAAGAGTTCTGTTCCTCAGGGGACTCAGGCTAATGTGTGAGCAACTAAGTGAGAGAAAGAGGTACTGGATTCTCTAGAAAACTGGCATAACTGGCTGTGATCGTGTGTGGCCTTGGAAGCTGGGCCAGACAGCCCGAGCATTGCATAGCCTTGTCTTCTTACAGTCTCAGTCCTCTGCTGGGAAGCAGGAATCTCTTACCTGCCCCCACAGAAGTCCTGACATTGCCAGGAGCCCCATCTTGGATTTCAGTCCCTTCTCCGGATTACTTTCCTGGAGAGAGCTGGAAAACTCCAGGGCTCAAGCCCAGGTAAACTGGTGCTTCCTACTGTGTCCCCTGCTGAGAGGTAACGTACTACGTAAGCCAGGCACCTAGAGAGCTAAGGATCAACTCCTTGTAGATACCAGAGGGCAAAGCTAGCCTGGGGCCTCTCTGCACAGCTGCGCACTCTCCCCCCTACTCTCTTTGATCCTGGTCTATATGGCTTAGACATTATTCCAATCAGACACTGCTAAACACAAAATCCTAAAATGACTACTCCATATTACCAAAAAAAAAAAATCGTCATTGCTCCAAATTCAAGCTAATCCCATGGTATTTGTGCATATTGAGAGCTTTCCTTGATTTGTTTTGTTTGTTTTTTTCATTCTGTTTTGTTTTGAGTATGTTTTAGGTACAACTGTTTTCCTGTCTCTTACCACCCCCCCCCCATGCACACACACAAAATCCTTTAGTATCCCATTATGGGTTAGTGAATTCCCAAACCGTTCAAAAATACTTTAAAGTTCTTTTGGGACATAGCCAGATACTTAATATTGTATTACATTTTATAGTTGTCACTTAATCAAGCTATTTAATATTATAGTACATTTTAAAACTGTCACTTAATCACATTTTCTTGACCCTTTTATGGGAATTAAAGATCACTGTAGATAAAAAATGGCATGCTTTAGTTTAAATAGATTCAGTATGTCCAGTTTGACAGTTACTTCTGAGACATTAAAAGAATTTTCTGTGATTAATGTGACCCACACACGTTAAATGGTGTAATGTTCCATTTCTTCAGCCATTAGCGGAAACAGCATCAGACAGAAGGAGCCAAAACGTAGCCAACTGTATGTAAAGCCAGGTGATGGGGGTGGGGGTGGTCTAAAGATAATATAGAGCCAGGCAGGCTGAGAGGAGAGGGAGATTTCTACTGATTTAATATTTGCTTTCTCTGGGCATCTTGAGAGCAGAGTTGAAGAAACAGAAAGGTCAGGCCCTGGTAATGGAGTGGGTGCCAGGCCGGCTCCATAAGCAGCCTGTGGGGAGCGCCCCGTGCGCGGGAGATGCGTCGGAGGCCAGCGAGTGTAGTTATTCCATGCTTATTATAAATGATTGATGAACGTTGCTGCTAAATTTAGAAGAGCTTTCTAAACGGGCATTTACTCACAAGGAAAGAAAAAAAAAAAAAAAGCTGCACTGAAAGGTCTGTCCCCGGAATGGTTTTGTTTATGGCAATGCGATAGTTCTGGGCAATTAATCCAAAATTGCGTCACTGAAAGATTTTATATTCTTAAGTGTTCAGTCATGTAGTTAAAGTAAATTATGTCTTTTTCCAAACATCTTTCAAAGAATTGTACTGGGTTTTAAAAATCTTGGTCCCTAAATCCTACTTGTTTGTTTAATTAATCTGAAAATAACTGTTCCCGCTTTGTTTCTTAATCACAGATCAGATACACTGTATTTGTTAGCAGCTGTGAATGAAAGCGTGTCCCAGTGTGTTTTTCTTGATTGTTTAATAAGAGTTGAATAATACCCTATTTAATCCATCAAGTAGGACATTACAATAACATTGATCTTTTGTTTGACAGCAAATTTGTTTGATAACAGAATAGGATATAATGTAACCAAATCAGTGTCAGAAATTGCGGAGGATCCAATTAAAAACAGCCGTTTGCATGCCAGACACTGAGCAGCAGGGCAGAGAAACCAGGCATAGCAAGACACACAGGGGAGGAGGGCACAGAGGAGACGCCTAGCCTTGGAAACATCCACCCCTTACCCAGAAAACACAAATACTCCTTCCATGGACTCCAGCCATGTTGGCAGATGAGGGTCAACCTACTTTGAGGATGAAGTGGACAGACCACTAGATGGGTGCCTAGTGTGCTCCTCCTTTGTTGATTCAAATGCTGTAATTCCTGAGGTCAAAGATGCCAGGTCCTGCCCCCTCCTTTCCCTCTGCTATCAAGTAACACAGGGAGGCTACTGGTCACATCCTAGCATCCTTGTTCTGTTTCCAAGCCTACCTATAAGAGACGCACTCCTGTCAGCATCCTCTCTCTCCAGGGAAGAATAGGAACTGGTTCAGAGGACTGTATAAGCACTGATCTTTGTGGATTTAAGTGACTGTCAGCCCTGGTGTTTATCCATACGTGTCCACGGATGTTTTAAAGTGGTTCCTTTCTTTTCCTTTCGAAACCCAGCACAGAGGTATAACAGAGCCTCTCTCTCTGATACCAAAGCCAGATAATGCTGCAAAGAGGAAAAAAAGAGGTGTAATAACAAAAAAAAAAATCCTCACTGTGCTGTTTTGAGTCATATATCTTGTCCTTAAACTTGAGTCAGCTGTGTTTCACACATCATTGCTTATACACACACACACACACACACACGTACACACACACACACGCATGCACACAGGTTGCACATTTTTACCTTAGAAATAGAATTGCTGATATCAACCAGTTATGTACAAATTAGGAAACTGCTTAAACAAATTACACGTTTTCTTTCTCCAAGAGGATTTACATGAGGATGCTGGCTGGTTTGTCCTCTCTCAGAGAACGTGCAAGTACAAAAGACAAGTAAGCGCTGGAGGCTACGCAAAGGATTATTTCTACTCTTGGTGGGGGGCTGCAGTGGAACACACCCCTAAGAAAACAAGTAACCTTGAGAAATAACTATATTCACTTTAGAAGGTGTCAATACATTTTCTGTAGATGCTACTAACCTCTCCATTTGGGGATGAAGGCAGAATATGAGGGGACAAGTTCAGTCCTTAAATGGTGAATATAAACTGTGGAAGCAAAAAGAAAAGTTATATCAAATTTCGCACATCAACCCAGACAGTGTGTGGATAACTCTCTGCTAACTCAGACTGCAGGAGCAATGTAACTGTTCCATTTTAAAAAAAAAACATTTCCTTCTGAAACATGAATTTCTTAGTGTCTCAGTCACAGGCACTTGGTCACCTTCCAGAGTGGAAACAGCCAGGATGGATGATCTCTGGGCTTGAAGAAGTTGCGGTGCCTTTGTCTCATTCCTCCGAAGTTTTTGCTTGCCACTCTTCTCCCATCCCACATTATTATAATTCCTTCCTTGGCTTTCCATTTGCTGCCTCCTTCCTTATTCTTTTGTTCTCTGACTAATCTCCCCTTTTGTATTAATGAAGTCCTTTGTAGTTTGTCTTCAAATCTTCCAGTGGATTCCTTTGTGACTACTGTTTTTTTTTTTTTTTTTTTTTTATTTCTTTTCTTTTTCTTTTCCTTTTTACCTGATAGGGCCTTTTTAAAAACCCATGAAAATTTTTAATTCTTCCATCCTTTCTGGCGCAGTACCACTGGCGTTAAAACATTCTATTATGTTTCTGATCTGAAACAGCTTCCTCTTAACCCAGAAGTATTGGCAAATCACAGACCCCAAGCCAATCTTTTATGGAAAAGGTCTGAGAGCAAGTAGTAGCCTTTCAAGTGCTTAGCCGTGGAGTCATCATCTTTATGACAAATAGCCTCTTGCTTTGCAGTTACGGCTAGTTTACTATGCATATGGCTAAGTGAGGGCCCCGTAAAGTGGTCGGGGACTTTTTCCCAAGCCCCTTCCCAGGTGTCACATCACTCCTTTTTACTGGTCTTGTTAGAGGAACAGCATTAGCTCCACCAATCTTCCTGACCAGCTGCCAGGCTGTAAAGCACATAAAATTGGGGTGGTCGATCCAAAGACATCAACTCGTCACTCTCGATGATCATTCATCTGCCACAGAAATAGCCCATGGTGCCTCAGAGATGGATGTGGGGACCACCGCTCTTCAACATTATTGCCACTAATTATTAAGATGAATGCGGTGATTAATGGGAGCGATGCTTTTTCACTTTATGCAAATGGTTAGCTCATGCATATACATGGAGGAGGGGGCTCACCAACCTGGTACCCCGAACGTTGCTGCTCAGCCCCCTTATTCAGCTGTCACTGTGACCCAGGTGCAGCGACTTAGAGCGATTTAAAAAGAAATGCTAAAAATGAATTGTTGATCAGCAGCCTCAGGCAGCTTTTTGGAAATTCCCTTCCACAAGGGCTGTGCTTTGATTAGGGAGGGCTCAATCAAGGCAATAACTGGGGTTATTAAGGATGTTGCATTAGCCTGTGGTCCTTGGGGCTGTCGGCAGGATAGGGAGGAAGGAGAAAACACTACTTATGTGTGACAAAGTGGTAAACTGAGGCAGGGTGACTTCTCTATGTCTTACTTTTTCTCCTTTATGAAAATGAAGCTGTTAAATACTATAAGGCCCTTTCTAACCTTAAAATGATAAGATCTTATAGGCACAGGGTACATGGGAGATGAGCTTGTGGTCTTTTGTTGTCCACCCAAAAAGAACATCTTCCAGCACAATAGCCCCTAGGATAATACATCATTTATTATTTATTGTATTTCATAAACAAATATTTCATTTATTTAGTATGTTTTGAGTATCTATGTTCTGCATAATACAAAACACCCTTCTCTCCTCCATACCCACTTTCCATGCATAAAGCTAAGCAGAGTATTGCCCGCTTTCTTGTTTGTGTTTAAAATGTAAGTTTTCCAATGGTTATAGCCAAACCTTATTCTGCTTTGTATGCCTAGCACTTGCCACATAGTTGGCAATCAATCGGTATTTGTTAAATGATTAAATGTTAAGTTTTGGGAATAATACTTATAAAAGAATTTAATAAATAGGCCCTGTCTATATAAAGGTGAAAACTACACTTGTGAAAAAACTCCAGTGGTGCAGAAAATGTCACAGTGCATGAAGTAGATATGCATGGATATCGAAAACTCTGGAACAATGATTATCTTTTTGAGAGATATTTAGGAAAGTAAACTTTGCTAAAAATTTCATAGTACAAGTGGGAGTTCTTTGTGAAATATTCTAGAACTGGAAAGGAACTTGAGAACCCCATTCCCAACCTTCAGGCACCATACTAAATAGATGGTATTTGTCTTACTCCATTCTCAGGTTTTATAGCTGAGTGCCATAGACTGGATACTGTATAAAGAGCAGGGTTGTATTCAGCTCATGATTCTGGAGTCTAGGAAGTCTAATAGCATGGTGTCAGCATCTGTTTGGCATTTAGTGGGGGAGTTCTTTCTTCCTTTTGCCATTATTGTCTGGCAAAGAACATCAAATGGCAACACATAGCAAACATGCTAGAGAGAGTTCACTTTTATAACAAAGCCACTACCTCAATAACCCATTTATCTACTTTGAGGGTAGAGCCCATTACTCTCATGTCTCACTTACCTCCCAAAGGACTCACCTCTATATACCACCCTATATGAATTTGAGAGATACATTTCTAATACTTGACATTCAGGGGACACATTAAAACCACAGCAGTATCTTATTGCTTCTTGAATATCTTAAGTATGGGACTGAAATTCTTTGTTAGTTACCTATGTCATCTCACTACCAAAGAATTGTTCTTCCCCTCCAGTTGGAGTCTCTGCTTTAACACTGAATAAATCTAGGTGGGTTATGGCCACATGTTTCTCTGCTACCTGATGTTGCTAAGTAGTGGGAAACCAGAATGGAGAACTAAGTGGTTAGTCCACATTAGAGACTGATTGTGCCCCTTGAGATGACTAATTGTCGAGTCAGCATCACTAGAACAGACTCTCTGGAAACATGAATCACAGCCACAAGTGACCAAGGAGCCATTTCACTTCCTTTGCAGATATCTAAAAGATGAAATCTAGCATGGGTCCTCAGTTATATCCCTGGGTTCTAGGAATCTAGTCTCTTCCCTCTGAAAGAATGCTCAAATTCAGGTGACATGGTAATATCCATAGTTGGAAGGAAAGTGCTACAGTTAGGCCTGGATCAGAGTCCTGAATCTGCCCCTTTCTGTCTGTGTGACAAGCCATCAGTATTCTCCCAGACAGACAATAACTACATATTTCATGCACTTATCTTGAAGAATGAAGGAGATAAAATGAGAAAGTGACTGGCACATCAAAAGCTCTAAATAAAATGAAACCTAAACAGTTTTCTTTCTGTCTACATTGGCTAGCTTAGGGAATACAGGTGAGTGTTTAAATCCTCACCTTCAGGGAACTATAGAATACCCAGGTTTGGCTTCCACTTTCCAACTGGTAAGACACTCATTATGTGGTTGCAGGAACATGCTGTCCGCCAGTCAATCCTACACAGTTTTTTTTTTGTTTTTGTTTTTGTTTTTTTGACAGTTTCTTTTGATTTTGGGGTTGCTTGATGGACAATCCAATTTAGTAGGCAATCAGTGTAAACCATGCTGGAACATGCTGCACAAAGCCTCGATTTCCACAGAACCCAATCCCACCACTGCTAACCTGTTTGCCTATACCTGTAAGCCTCCCTCTGCCCCAACTCTAGGACTTGCAAGCAACTCATGATGCTGGTAAGGAAGACTGGATAGAATGTTGCAACCGACTATCAGGTGAATGTTCAAAGTGTGTGGAATTGGCAAAGCCTGAAGGGGACTTAGGAAATTATTCAATGTCAGAATTGCTCTGATGGGCAAAGTGAGAATCCAGCCAGATTTCACAGTCAGTGTCAGTCCCTGCAGACTTCATGTCTCTCAATGGACACAGAGGCCCAGTTATTACGCATACAATATAAGACCTGTCCCAAGCTCCATTGTCTATGTACATTAAAATGCATTTTCCATTATTTAAAGATAGCTTTTAAGGGCGTATTTTCTAGTATGATGGATGTCTCTCAAAGGATATCCTTCTGTATTTTTCCTGTAGGCAAACCCCCTGCTGGTCACATCTGCATTTGTCATGAGAAATCCTGCTTTCACCAGCCTCTCTAGCTCATTGCAATTCCTGATACAGTCAATGCTTCTCAAAAGACCGAGTCTCCCAGGACTCAGCTGGAGAATTTAGTTAAGGCCTCAATCCTCTAGTTGGCTTCACTTGTGGTAGCCTGTCTCAATCATATTGCTAGCCTGCTGCTCCCAGTGATGTTTGACAAGTGCTTTCTTTCTAACAGTGTCCAGGGCAAGGCACAGAAAAATAATTGGGTTCATTTTTTTTCCTTTTCCACAAAAATTTGGAGTGTGAAGCCAGGAAGTTATATGTATAACTTTTTCAATAGATCAATGAGAAACATGGAAAATTACCACCTGCAAAGGAGACCATGAAGATTTCCAGTTCTTCAACACTGACCTCAGCACACTGAGGCTCAGAGAAAGTATTTCCAAGGTCCTAAGTTGCTTAATGGTGGAGGAAGACCACTGAGTCAAATGACCCTTCCTTTTTCCCTTTCCTCTATCACTAGGGCCTCTCATACTACAGAGAGGACCACTTCATGGCCAACTCTTTCCTTCCTTTCTTCCTTCCTTCTCAATCTCGGTCTCCTTTCCTCCTGCCTTCTTTTTCTTCTTTTCTTAAGATCTAGGAGCTTGGAATACATTAAAATATTAAACACTAAAATAAGCTTCAAAAATTCACACTGTGTTCATATTTAAATTGTGGTCTTTGCAAGATAACGTAAGTTTTGTTTTATTTTTTGCTTGTTTTGATTAAGGCATTGCTACCTTCAGCTGGACCATACTATCATGCCTTCCTTCAGTCCTTTGGGGTAGCTATGTGGTGTGTATATGACCTTGCTGAGGGGTAACTTCTCAATTGGAGCCACAAAGCAGGGAAATGACCTTCTCTACTCAATTTGGCCTCCTTCTCAGCACTGCTAGGATGAGCTTTAAATGCACCACAGAGCTTATGATTGAACAGGGAAGAAGTTGACACACAAAAGGTGAAAACATGAGAAAAGAAGAAAATGGTAGAAGAGCAAGGAAAAGGAAACACTCATTGCTTTGCTGATTTCATTTGTTTTCCAAATTATTCCCAGATATAGTACTAACAGGGGACAACAGGTAAAGGGGACTTAGGATTGAAGAGGAACGTTGTGGAAATGTGAAGCCCTCCCAAAGGTGTAGTTATAATGCAAGCTATGTGAGCAAGGCAGAACCTGTGTCCTCTCTACCACTGAGGCAGTCTGTAGCTGGTGGGTGGTGGGCAGAGGCTGCTTCTTCAGAGCTTGAGATCATTGACTCTTTATTTACATACAGAAACAACCCTTCAATGCACACAGATGTTGGTGAAATATCCCATTTCATTATTATACATAATTGTTGGATCAAAAGTGAAATGAACTGGAAAATGCCTTAAGTAGTTCACCATATTTTCATTCTAAATAAAAGCTTCCACACACACCCCCCTGTAAAAAAAAAAATCTTGGAATCACTCAGAGAGTAAGCACAGTCCTCCTCTGAATGAGCGACAGTCTTGCTAAGCATCACTCCCCAGGTGACAAGGTTGATGTTTGTTGGGTTATAAGATGAGGTAAAGGAGCTGGGGGCTCCCCAACCCATGGAAAGTCACAGGAGTGGTAGCCAAATGACCCAGCTTTGCTGTTCCAGGAACTGTAGGTCAAGATAAGGCATTTGTTATGACTAACAGGAAAAATGTGGAGTAAAGACCCTTCTAATGAGATGAGCAGCAGCGAATGACAGCAGAGCACAAACAAACATATACACCCAATTAAGACAGTTAAAGAGAAATGTAGTAAGAAGTGGAACTGTTGCAGTACTTGAAATCTTTGAAAAGAGAACAATGAACAACCACAATGCCAACAACAACTTGGGAAAAACTGTTGGAGGTCTGTTTCATCTGTCAGGAAATTCTTTTTTATACAGAATATATTTATGATCACCGTGTTCTGCCCTTTACTGAATTGGAATCAGAACATCCAAGCCCAGAGTTCAGTACAGAATTCCATAGTTGAAAATAGAGAAGTTTTCTTTCAATATGTTTTGTAACCATATCCTTGCTGATTCCTAAAAGATGAAAATAATTTTTCACTGAAATTAGAACAGAAATATTCCATCCCAAAAAAATTGATCTAATATCATTTCTGTTCTAAAGTTGCTATCTTTTAAATTTTGCTACTTGTTCTAATTCACCATTATAGGCAGACTGGGCCAAGAGGAGTTTAAGGCATGAGTACGGAAGCAGCATTTGTTTTCTGCATACCAACAGCACAAACAGTAGAACCTAAGCGCCAGGCACAGCGCACCTTGTGAGTCTACCAGATGTGCAGAAGTATGTAAACTACTTTCTCTATTTCTAGAAGGTTAAAAAAATCTCATTTAAAAACAGTTTCCTTTTCTTGCCCTTTCTTTAGCACACCTTGTATCAAACTTTAACGTGGTTCCCTGACCACAAATACAGTATTGCTTTGAAATGTTTCTTTCCCGCTATAAAATGTCAAATCAATCATGACTCTTCTGCACTTGGTGAAATGAGAAAGTTATTTTCTGCCTGGCAAGTATGAGGTCATGAGTTTGATTCCCAGTACCAAAAAAAGGAAAAGAAAAGAAAGAAAGAAAGAAAGAAAGAAAGAAAGAAAGAAAGAAAGAAAGAAAGAAGAAAGAAGAAAGAAGAAAGAAAGAAACTTTCTTTTTTTAACCGAAGTTCCAATTAAATTACAAGAAAGATATTTCCATTTCTCCTACATAGTTATTAAATAACTCCCCCAAGTAAAGTCATATTATGGCCCAATTCTGATTTTAAAAATAGACATAATTGTAACCCTACAAATGTTTTGGGAAGATCTCCCAAAGGTACAAAGGAAAAGTGTCTCAATTATAAGCTATGCGCAGGACCATGGTTGCCCTATTACACACACATGTTCCATTAAAAGACTGAGTGAATTCATGGACACCACATATGTAGCTGAGCACCCACCTGTAAACTGTTGAGAGCTTCTGTGGTCCTCCACTGCCTCCTTGCTGACACCTTTCCTGGCCATTTATACTTCATGGTCAACGTTTTTGAGCAACTACTGTAGATGGCAAGTGTGTGCTAGAAACAAGTATGTGCCTCTTTGATCTTCTGAAAAATATTTCAGGCTCTGGAAGCCACACGCTTTCTAAGACACAGAGTTTTTCCTAACAGTAGTTACCTGAAACTATAGACAATAACAAGCTTATATTGTTTGTTCTCAAGTGTGCATATATAGGATGAAGTTTAATTTCTTAATTAGATGCAGTTATGCAATTAAAGATAGTAGCCAATAAAATAGAATTATTATAGCTATTAAAAAAAGATACATAGTTTTGCTCATAAACGGAAACTTATAGCCAAAGGAGACTTTTAGGCCAACTTCACTTTATTTTCATCCATAATGGGGAAAGAAGAGGGAGACTATATTTGTGGGTTCTCTACAGAGACCATTATACATGACTAGTCATTTTTGAAAGCTTTTTACAAGCATACATACCTCTGAGAAACTGTTTATAAAAGCTAAATTATTTCAAATTCATGATAACACATGAATCCCAAACTATGAGAAAGGGTTTATGAAACATTTTTAGAAAAATCTTAAGAATAGCTTACAAATAATCTATACTGTACCAATCTTCATAAATCAAGGATAAATGAAAATCTCAAAACTACATGTTCTCTACAGTCCTTGGAGCTTCAGGCAAGCCATGATTCCATAAAAACAAAGCTGATATTTGGCCAGCACATATTGAATAATAAAATACTGAATAATCTAGGCATCATGCATATATCTGTAATACCAACACTTGGAGAAGATGAAGCAGGAGGACTGCAAGTTCAATTCCAACCTGGATAGCTTAGTAACTTCATGAGAATGTGCCTCAAAGTAATTAAAGACTGTAGATGTAGCTCAGCCCAAAGGCCCTCATTTCAATCCTCAATATTACCCAAACAAAAAAAAAAATTCCTTCCACATTGTTCCAGTATTGGATAGCCGCTGCCTTGAACCCCACTGATGCTTCACATCAGCCTGACCTGGCACAGCAGGGGGCTTCCTACCCCTGTGCTATGGCTGGCATCCAGGGCCCAGTGGCTATTAAATACTTTGACTACTTCTTTTCAAGATACGTGTCACAAAAAACAAATAAAAAAAGATATGTGTCACATATCAACAGTGCCTCAAAACTCGTGTCAAATATTGTTATATTTTGAGCCTGAAATGTCAGGCAAAGTCCATGTGCTAAAGGTTTAGTTGTCAGCTGACAGCATTGTTGGGAAGGAGTGGGATCATTAGGAGTGAAGCTTAATTGGAGGAAGCAGGTCCCTGTGGATGTGCTCTTGAAGTGACCCAACCTTTTCTCTTTCCTTCCGTCTGTCCCTCTTTGCTTCTCACTCTCCCTCTTCTTATGCTGCCACGAGACAGAGCAGCTTTCCTCTCTCACCACATTCCACCATGATGTTCCACCTCACCTCAGACCCACAGCAATGGAACAATGCAACCATGGGCTGAAACCTCTTATACAGTGAGTCAAAATAAATATTTCCTCTTCTAAGTTGACTTTCCTCTGGATTTTGTCACAGCAATGGAAAGCTAACACAAATACCCTCTTGATCATCAGTATCATTAATGTCATTATAAACCTACAAAAGTATTTAGTATATTTAGTGAAAAGACTGTCTTGGTTACTTTTTCCTCATTGCTGGAACAAAATACCAAACACCCAAAATTAAAAAAGGAGAGGTTTATTTACCTCATAGTTTGTGGGGGCTTCAGTCTGTACTCAGCTGGCTCCAAGGTAGACTGGCACGTGACAGAGGGCAGCAGCTCATGATGGCAGAAAACAGCAAAGAGTAAAAGGAGGAGCGACAGCTGTGGCAGCTAGCACGCCTCTCTCCCTTCCTTATACCGTATTCAGGCTACCTGCCCCAGGGCAGGTGTAGCACTCACACCCCTAATCCCAGCATTGGATCATGAATTAATCACAAACTCTAGAAGTTTGTGACTGCATGTGGCCTTAGGGGCACAACTAGACAGAAACCATAACAAAGACATTCATTCAGTTATAGTAAGAAATCAAGCATACATTTCAAAGAAACTTTCTAAAATGAGTTAATTTCTTAGCTGTCGCAAGAAAGACCATTTCCAGTGTTTTATGCACTGAGAGAAATTCAAAGATTCTTTTGTAGATGTAACTAGAGAATTCTAAAAATCTATATAGTGTCATTGAGCATGAATTAAAGAAGAGATCAGCCTACTGCACACCTTCTCTAAGGCTCCCCTGGGGTACTAAGGCAGAGATTAAATCATAAACTTTGATTGCTTAATGATTCAAGGGGAGTGGATATGGGTTGTGTGGGTAGGTGCTTTTTCCTAGACTTACAATATAGCTACCTGCACACACAAACAGAAGTTTCTCCTTAGAATGCACAGCAATCACTTCCAAGGTGATGCTGCTATAGTAGGGTGGCTACTATAGCCATGAACATGGCCCTGGTTTCCTGCCTTCCTAAGACAATGGGGAGATGTCTCAGCAAGAAATAGGGGCAGAGCTATCACCCAACCAGTCAACAAATATTTACCTTTAGAGTGTTTATGTGAGCCATGCACTTTTGCATGACAGGATCTTTGCCCTTAACTTATTTTTAGGAGAGACTCAAACCTAAATAATTCAATAAGCAAAATAAGTTTATGTCCTGGAAAGTTCCATATGGAGTACACACTAAGAGAAAGTAACAGAGAGTGGCCCAGGGAAGACGCAGGGGTGGGACACTTGAGCTAAGACCTGACTGATGATAAAGTACAACCCTGTGAAGGATTGGGGGAAGAGCCTTTTCAGGAAAACAAATAACAGGTGAAAAGAGTCCGAAACAACTGTGAACTTTTACGTGTATGAGTTACAGAAAAAACAAAAAAGGCCAGTGTGGCTGAATGGAATGAAAAAGGCAGGACTCAGGGGAGATGAAGTCATAGAGTTGGGTAGGGGATTTTTCTTCCAGCAGTGTGGCAGATCAGCTACTCTGAAAATCCCCTGCCACAGAACCCCTAATGCAGAATCAATTACAGCATATTTTTCAATGCATAGCTGCAATTACATGACAGAAAGGTAGATCCACATGGGTGAAAAGCTGCCTGGTGAACTGAAACCAGAATGGTGAGCTAGTCGGGAAGTTGGTCTGCCCTGGAGCAAATGCTAATAGGCATCTAGAGCTCTGGGGTTAATGGTCGCATGGGGACAGAGAGGAGATGAGCGCACACAGGATGGGAAGAAGATCATGAAAACCCCAAAGTTCAGTGAAACAACAGGATAGAAAAAAGCAGCCACAAGGGGAACTTGGATTTCTCAATTGCTATTCCAGTTGGAACAAATAATAGTTTGGAACTCAAATATATTCTATTGTGAATAGTAAGGAAGCCTCAAGCTGAGAAGTGGAATTAAAATGGCACTATGTCTACTCCTTTGGATCTCTATAAAGGGAAATACAGATTTTCTTTAAAAAAATGTACCTGCTACCCAGGCCCCTCCCTTGAGATCCTACTTCAGTGAGCATGAGATCTTGATTAAAGTTACCAAGTTACTAAGTGAAGTAGCTACTGTAAGAGACACCAGAAAGAACAAATACTTAGAACTCCAAGAATTTCAGATAATGGAATTCCTAAATGCTGAATTAAAAAAAAACTGTAAAATATTTAGATGAGTTAAAATGGAAAAAATATGAGGAAAAAAATCAACATTTCAAATGACTAATTTTGAAATAAAAAACCAATTAGAATTTATTAAAATAAAAAATAATAAACATTAAAATCTCAACAGATGCTTACCACTGGCAAGTGGCCTAGATAATCAAGAGTTAATATCACCATAAAAAAAAACAAACACAAAGAATGTTTTAGATTAAAAGACTCTAGAAAAGACATGATAACAATATTCAATTTGCAAACTTTGGCTGAGGCATGACTTCTTAAAATAGGGTTGAAAAAAAAAAAAAAAAAAAAGGTTGCAAAAGACTTCTTTGACAACTGAGAGAATCACAATAAGATCTGTGAATTAGAGTATTGAATTATTTTTAATATCCTTATTACAAAGATGTAACCAGGAAGATGTCATCAGCAAGTGTACAAATGAGCACATGCAGGTGTGCACACATGCTTAGTCTATTGTAAGTCCCAGGAATTGAGCAAGGAAGAGAGACCTGTACTTTTAGAGAGAGGGCATTTGTCTCTCTGGAAAATAGGCAGTAGAAGGTTAGACAGAAATCTAATTGTATGCCTCACTAGGGTTATATCTTTTTCCTATAAGGATTCCACATAGATTTGTTTATAAAATTCATCACACTTCATAATAAATTTAAGTACCTCTTAACTCCATAATCTCTTAAATTACTTATAAAATCATCATTAATTATTGTTACTTTTATAAATATATTTCTAAGATAATTTCTCTTATACCCAGCAAGATTAACCTGTCATATTCAAAATAATCAACATGATAAGAAATATCTGGAAAAATTTTCCCTAGATCTTAGAGAAAAAGAAAACAAAAAATTAAAGGACTGAGGGACTAGCTGAAGTATTCAAAATCACTGGCCTGGCAAGTGTTTGTAGATGATTTCCTGTACCTGTGACTGTCATTTTTCTGTTCCTTGTGTCCTTTCTCCATCCTGGGGGGGTCTCCTCCAAATCTCAGAGCTCTTGACAGCACAGTTCTCACAGCACTGATTTAACTATCTTTACCACAGAATATTTCCTACCTATCAGTTGAGATCTCAGACACCCATAAAAACTTTCCGCATAGCTTACTTCTGAAAATTTTTGTAGAACATGTGATTGGATTCCCACAGCCCTAATTTCTCTCTCTCTAAAAAGGGGACACCAATAACATAGCAGGAATTTCATGAGACTCAAATGAGATATCTTAAAGTAAAATAACTAGTTAAGTAAACATAGATACTGTGGTGCTGTGTTCCTTAGTTTGTTCTCAAATCTACAACACCGGGAATCCAAAGATATACCAACAATTTTATATAAATGAAATCTTTTGTTTTGTTAGCGAGCATTGATGTTAGCAAACATTGATATATTTCTGTATAACGGCATATCCATATCTAGTATCACAATTTAAGTTTGAATACACTTTTTCACATTAGAAATAAAAACCTTTAGGGTCCACCGTTGGTCCTGTGTAGCTGTAACAGTGACAGGCGGATTTCATAACCTGTGCTCGTGTCTTTGGCCTCCACCTCCTGAAAGGGGATATTTGGAGGTGTAAAACCTTAACTTTTACTGAATTAAATTCACAGTTTTGGTATCTCACTGGGTATAAAACATTTCTGAATCTCAGATAGGAAACTTTTCATCAACGACATCCACCTGAGATTCCTGCCCAGCCCACAAACCAGCTAATTGAAGTCTACAAGTTTTGAGAGGCTTCTGATATCTACTAAGATGTGCTTTCTTCTGCTTCATGGTATGTGATGTGTACACAAATACACATTGCTTCAGTGTTCTCCAGCTGAATGATCATTGTGAAGATAGCTGACCCATTCCAATTCTTAAAAGTTTGCTATATATTAGAATCTTTTGGGGATAATCAGAGCATCGAAATCTACACATCTTTAAAATTTCCAGAAGAAATCAACATAGAACAAAGATTTTATAAAAGTATTTATGAACAACTTTAAATGAAAATGTGGCCCCTGTGCACGGTACCAATATAGATAACTAAAGTGACAAGTGGCTGAAAAAATTGTACAGACCACTCATTTCACACTGCATGTCTTTATACATCTGCCACAATTTACCCTTTGCTGTAGTTGTTATGAAATATTCTGATACCCCACATACCAATTTTGAAAAAGTGCCAGTGAGATAACTCAGTGGACTAAGCGCCTGCCTAGACCATCACAGGGACTAGGGTTCCATCCTTGGTGCTGCATGTTGCATCAGCCCTACCCCCGGGCACACTAAACTGGCCACTGAGTCTGGGCATAGTGGGGGACACCTGTACTCCCAGCCCTGGGGAGGCTGAAAACAGGAGGATCATTACATGTCTAAACTGTGTAGTGAAACCCTGTACCTAATACATTTTTTTAAAAATCATGTTTCAATTGGAAAAAAAGTTAAAATGTGAAGAACTATGTGACTTAAGACTTGGGAATGCAGTGTTATAGTAGCAAGAAAGTAAACATTCTTATACCTTTTCAGGCACCAGATCTTTCTTTTTCTTTCTTTCTTTCTTTCTTTCTTTCTTTCTTTCTTTCTTTCTTTCTTTCTTTCTTCTTTTTTCTTTTTTTTTTTTTTGTATTTTAGGGAGGGTCTACAGGGTGTTCAGGGTCTTACCACTAGATGGAACTTGCAGTGATCTGCCTGTATACAGCCTCCCAAGAGCTGGGATTATAGGTGCGTGCCACCATGCCCAGTCTCAATTGCTGCTTCAGTGCACCCTGGGGGAAGGGCTGGCACAGCCTGCCCGGGGATCCAACCCCTGGCCCTTGCACCTACTTGCAAGTGCATTAATCCACTGAGCTATTTGGCAGGCCCAGATCCTTATTTTCATTCAATTTTGGATTTTGATATCAGTACTCATTGCATTTTGAGGGTCAATACCATCATAAAAGCTGGGAGCTTGATAGAAACACTACTCAAAACTCCAACAGAAATCAGGAAAGCATACTTCTGGGTATGTCTGAGTGGGTCATGGGAGTACGACCTTCAGTACTGTGATAGGTAACTGATTGTGTCAACTTGAGTAAGAAATGCCAAACTAAATTGGCACAGCAAAGTTCTGGGTATGAAAGAGGATGGTTGCCAGACTGGCATAAAGGAGAAACAAAAAAGAAAGGCATTTTCTGTTTCTTTGAAAGAGTATCAGCATTCCCCTTCACCTTGCATGTCATACCCTGATTTCCAGCATAGACTCTTCAGCTCCCAGCACAGATCCTGCAGCCTTCCATTGCAGACCCTTTAGCCTCCTGATATAGACTCCCATGGGACACCATACTGGGCTTGAGGCCTTCACATGGATCTTCTGGACCTGCAGCTCACAGGCAGGTCTCTTGCACTCTCCCACACCTAACTCAGTGGGAAGTCATTGTAAGCTAATCTTGTAAATTCTTACTTACATTTACATATCTTGCATTAATTTTGTTTGTTGTAAACACTGTCTGATATAGTTACCACATGTGACCTCTCACCCATTCTTCTCTGCAGATATTCCTGCTCTGCTTCCAGGGCACCATGAACTGAGCATCTTTGCTCTGCCACGAACTTCCACCATGATGTTTCTGCCTTGGAACCAGATGACCACAGACAGAACTCCCTGAAATCATAAACCAAATTAAAAGTCTCATCCTTTAACTTACAGGTGTTGGATGTTAGGTCCCAGACATGAGAACACCCCCAACCCATATTCTTAGGATCTGTACTTTTTACAACACCCCTGGTACTCAAGTGAATATTAAGATTGAGAGGCCCTATTTTAAGGTGCTACAAGGAAAAGAAAAAATGAGTAAATAAAATCAAGTAATAAAGTTTAAAAGCTCAAGAGGTTTAACTATTTTACATATTCACTAACCAGACTCTTTAAGGCAGTGTTTGGATCCTGCTATTCGAAAAAGAAACACTGTCTTATTATGGTTTCTTCTTCTACCTCTTACCTGGTGTTAATAATACATAAATCTTGCATGGAAAGCTTGCACAATTATTAAATGGAGCAGCACAGTTGGAGCTGATGTGCCAGTGTCTTTATATTATGTTTTTCCTTCTACAATCTGGTTACTAGGACATTTACATGATGATAGCTTCTCTGACACTTATATAATCATCTGTTCTTCAAATTTACCCATTTGAAGTTATTGTGCTTGCCTTATGACATCGCGAATGTCACCATAGCAATTGACTATGATTTTATAAACTGAGAATTATAATTGCAGCCAAAAGATACATAACAAGAGCTGATGTTTTTCTAAGGATAAATACTCCTGTGTTCCTACAAATACCTTATTAAAGAGGAAATCATGACTGCTATTACATATAGACATGGTAAGATCATGATTCAAGATGTTTCCAAAGTTGCAAATGATCTTTAAAGCTTTAAGAATTATCAACCTCCTAAGCCAATGACGAGAGCTATCACTCTACTTTTATGCCAGCACTGCTCTTGAAATTTCCGGGTCGGGGGGGAATGGTAGAGGATGAAGAAAGGAAGATAAGAGTCCAAATGCAAAAAGTTGATGCCAGGTGGATTCCCCTCTCCTGGTGGAAGAAAAAGAGCTGCCCAGCAATCACAGCATGTTTATTTATACACTAAGAAGGTTGGTGTCCAGGGAAACCTCTCCACCTAATACTTGTTCACTTGGCTCACCTCAGGCACCCCATGTTCTCAGGGGTGGAACAACTTGTTCACTGTGTTTTCCTCAGGCATTCCATGTTCCTGGGATGGCCTTGCTTTATTCCTTCATGTGTGATTGATCTCCAGCTCATTCGCCTGCCATATCTCCCCCTTTTGTTTTGTAGTTGCAAGTGATGGGTGGTCATTTGGAGTTGGAGAATTATATTTGATGGGTTCTCTAGGAGAACATTTTTTGTGAAAGGCTTTTCTTCTCTACTCTTCCCCAGGCATCCCCAACCAAACTTTCTTCCTGTGAACACCTTCTGCTTCTTGAACCTTCCCAATTCTGAGTCAACTTATTCATTTATGCTAAAAATTCCCAATTCAATTATTTCATGTCCCTGCGTATAGCAATTTAACCTTACACAGACCATTAACCCCTAACACTAGTCAATTACTAATGTATCTGGAAATTGTTAGAAGGTATTAGTAATCTCAATGTCTTTTATAACTATCATGTTACTACAACATTTTTATACATCTTGTAATTATACTTTTTGTGACTTTTTTTTTGTTTTTTTTGTGGAACCAGGGATTGAACTCAGGCCCTGTGCTTGCCTGGGAAGCACTTATTGTACTGACCCATCTCCCCAGCCCCATAATTATACTTTTTGTTGGATGTTCAATACCAAGTTAAAGTGAGACTTGCATTAATTAAAATTAATTTCTTGCTATCTATCTAGGTCAGTTAGGTTCCATCAGGAATTACCTTGTAACCATGTAATTCCTGATGGAAAACCACCTCTCAGTTTTCCTACTATCTATACTGCTTAATGTCTAAATACCTCTAAATGTAGTGGCACATATATAGCATTCATAGCACATAAATTTTTATTAAAAATATTATTATTAACTGGTGACCTTATGATGGTTTGCAATGAATGCCCTATCACAAGCAGCTGGAGCACATGAGAAGGGCAGATGCCCAAATCTGAAGAAAAGTCTAGCACCCTAAATGATTCCAGATCTGCATTTTGGAAAATCTCTATATCCAGAAGTTATAAATATATTTCATAACAAACAACTGTCATAGCTAAATGAAAACTTTTCTTCCTTAA
>NW_004524654.1:3155313-3167132 GCF_000260255.1 Octodon degus
ATTTATTTATTTATTTATTTATTTATTTTGCAGAACCAGGGATTGAACTCAGGCCCTTGCACTTGCCAGGGAAACACTTATCCTACTGAGCCATATTCCAGGCCCCCCTTTCTTAATTTAGTTTCATACGATAATTTGGCTTATAGATTTTAAAAATTCCACCTGAGTTGCCAGCTGGTCAAAATGATTTTAAAATCATTTTTCTCTTAAGTCTTCAGAAGTTTGTTATGATAACTGAATGGCGATTCTTCAGGCTTGAGGAATTATTGGTGCAGGTTGCCTTTCTGTAAATCAGAAACTATTATTGTCATAATTCTAGAAAGCAATCTTTTGATGATACCAATGAATACATCACATTAATATATTTTGAGTAACACTTATTAGGGTATGTCCCATAAGGCTATGTAAATCATTGGGGCTTCCTATTAATGAACAAAGGCTGGGATATGATTTATCCTAAGCAGCTCCTCATTGATTTACCAAAGGCAACCTGCACCAATAATTCCTCAAGCCTGAAGAATCGCCATTCAGTTATCATAACAAACTTCTGAAGACTTAAGAGAAAAATGATTTTAAAATCATTTTGACCAGCTGGCAACTCAGGTGGAATTTTTAAAATCTATAAGCCAAATTAATGAATAAATACTTCAAAAATATAAAAATAAAGTAAAATTGTTATTTTGAGGGGTTTTTTTAAGAAAGCAAAATTTTGAGCTCAAATAAAAACAGATTTTTATATATTGGACAAGGAAGCATACACAGACAATCTGCTTACAAAATCAGAATGCATACAAATATATTTTTAACAAAAATGAATTATAATAACTATATTACAATTTTAGAAGTTTATACTAATAAATAAACTAGTAATAATTTTTGTAAGTCAATTAGCAGAGATGTATTACAAGAAGAATCTAGATGGAATTAAATCTTTTATCTATAATTAATGGATATTCATTTTGTTTTATGAATACCGTCAATTTTCATGTACCTTTTCTTCCCATAGCTTCCAACTCAATTATCTCCATACACTCTGTTCACATGTTCAGACCTTCATTTCCCATGTTTGGCTACCATCTCTTGGGTCAGCTTCTCTAATTGGCCCTAAATCGGGTCTAGCCTCATTCTTGTTTATCAGCTGCAGTGTGCTCCCTGAGGCATCATTGCCATAGGACTGAGCATCAGCTTCTTGAAAGGTAGAATCAACTCTCTCTCTGGATGTTTGTCCATGATATAGCCTTACAGCATGCTGTAGCACTAAGCAAGTCCATTCAGTGTTCTATGGAAAAGCACAAGCATAACCTTGGCCCCATATGAGTACTATTGGGTCCCTTCCATTTTCCAGTGTGAAAATTTTTCCAAAGGACACTTCCTAGCTTCTTTTCCTGTACCTGAATGAATTTTCTTTATACTGCTGTAGTCCCAGCCCTAATAGGAGTTTTAAAAGTTAATAGGATATAATGCCAAGTGAAGTCTATTACAAGGTGTGAACTTTATAGGGAAATATTCTCCTTTTTGTTTTTGTAGCTGAACTTTGAGCATATTGTGAGCACTTTCAACAATGTCTTGACTTTGAGAGTTATAGGACACTCACATGATAAGAGAAATGTAGAAAGTTTCATGAATCATTTGGAAAGGAGCATTTGCATAAGCCAGGCCACTGTCAGTCTTAAGTGCCCATAGCAGCCACCAGTACCAAAAACACTCAAGCAATGAGCACTGCCATGTTTAGTCACTTCCCCAGTTCGGTTGGAAGCAAAAGTAAATCCTGAGGAAGTATCCACCAAAATGTAGACCCAGTATAGATAGCCAAACTCAGGAATAAAAGTGGCATCCAACTGCAAGAGATGATTAGGGTGTAACACTCAGAGATTAACTCCCATAGGGAGTGAAAGAAAAATGTATTACACATGGAGAACATTGTTTAACAACATGTCAAGCCTGTCCAGAGATTAAAAGGACCTGTTTGTGCATGGAAGAAGCATTTTGATAGAAGGTGGCTTGGGAGTTAGAAGTTTTTGAATGGTGTAGGAGGGAGTTATAGTAACAGTAGCCAGAAATTTGCCTCTTGCAGCATTTCCCTCAGTGAAAGGCCCTGGCAGTTCAGAATGAAAATATAAGTGACCAAGAAAACAGGGAACATAGTGTGACCAAATGACAGTTTAGAGAGTATGTAATGATTAAAACAGCTCTTCTTGGCCAGTGCAAATAGTGGCAGTTTTGGTATGAGGCATCACACTGCCAACATAAGCACTATTTGAGAAGAGATTAATGGAAGTGGACAGGTAAGTTATCTTGTGAGGCCAATATGACAGCCTGAAATTCAGTCTTTAGTAAAGGAGGAAAACCTGTATTCTAGAAAAAAAGGCCATTACATAACCTTCACTAGCCAAGCAGGACCCATCTGTAAAAACAGAAACACTTTTCACTATGGGAGATGAGCTTATTCTTAAAGGAAAATAAGGGAATGTTCAGGAGGCAAATTGAATTTTCTTGTCTGGTGAACAATGACAATAACACCAGGGAAGTTAGGCAATGCAGATTGCCAAGAGGATGAAAATGTCTATAGTCACTATTCTTGAATAGCAAAAAAAGGGGACAGTGATAGCTTGCACCTCACAACCAAAGAGCTGAACAGCACATATATGCCCACAATTTATCAGTCCTGCCACAGCATCATAAAAGGAGGTAATGGATTTATGTAGATCATGTGGCATATGTAGCCATTGCAAAGGGCCCTGAGATTGCTGAAGGACTGCAGTGGGCATATGCCGAGTTGAGAACATAATTATAAGCATTAACACAGATGTATCAACTCAAGAAAGTTGAGCATCAAAGAGATCAGAATAACTTTGTCCAAGGCAGCTTTAGCCTTTGATGTAAGTGCTCTTAGATGCTCTTTGATGTAAGTTATGGATCCCCTTGAGAATGTCAAAGAGAGCGCCAGTATCATGAATTGTTAAAGAGCTTGATAGAACCAATTAATTTAACAAAGTAAAATCTGAAAATCAGTTAAGGTTGCAAAATGATTAACCTGGATCTGAACAATATGAGGCACAATATATCTCTGTTGCGTAACATGACTCAAATATAAGAGAGGAACCATGGTTTGCACTTTTTCAGGAGTACTACCAGTCCTGCATTAACTGGAGAAATATTTTATTCAAGGGTGGATGCTAGAAGAATATCATCCATGTAATGAATAAGATAAGCAGATAGATAAGCATGACCAACTGATAAATTAACTGTATCCACAAACTCTTGACATAGGGTAGGATAGTTTGCCATTCCTGTGGCAGATAATGCCATTGAACCATGTTGCACTTCCAGGCCTGATGATTAATAGAAGGTAAACTAAAGGCAAAACTTTTCTTTTTTATCTTGAGGATGGAGAGAGTAAAAATTAATCTTTTAAGTCAATCACCTTGAAGCAAAAATGCAAAGGGACATGGGACTGGGTAATTCTAGTTGAAGTTCTCCTATAGGCTCCATGTTGCAATAAAATACCTGCAAATATTATCATAATCTTCACTTCCCTGACTTGATTTTAATCACAAAAATTAGACTATTACAAGGGTGATTGGAGGATTTGGGGTGAGTCACCATCATTTGCTCATTGACCAGAAGCTGCTGTGAGCTTCTCTTGAGTGAAGGGTCACTGATCAACCCAAACAGAGTCATGAGGCATCCAAGTTATCTTGGATGCCATTCATGATGTCACAGAAGAGATCAAGGCCCCTCCTGAAGATGTGAAGGTGAATAGTTATATCAAAGCAGTCATTTTTAGAGATCACTAAAAGGAGCTCTCTTATTCTCTGGTTGTATCTATCAAGCCCCTGAGTGGAGAGAAAACCTTGTTGTAACATCTGATAAGAAATCAAAAAATTGAGGCCAAATATGCCCCCACAACCTGTAATACATCATGACCCTATGAGTTATGTGAACTGGTATATGGGTAAGGACACAAGGTGAAAAATATACAAAGTGACCTTCTGAATTCTTAACAATGTAGCAATTCTACTAGGGTAAGAAACATCGTCCATCCCCTATATATCTGTAGTTGCTGTATCCAAAGTCCATGCCATAAGTCAATGGCATTGGACAGTGAATGAAACATTTGCATCTGTGTGCAAAATCCCTTTGATTGTTTTTCTTTCAATAATTAATTCTATCTCAGAATAATCTTAAACTGTTGAACCCAATAAGTATCAGAACCCAAATCTTTATTTACAGGTCTTCTTTATTTACAGATTTTCCAATTTTTGTCAAAGGAAGAATCACCAACTGAGCAATATGAGTGTGTGGGTTGATTTCAACAATGTGTTGAATAGTTCAGACCATAATTTTAATCCCCCCAGTAAAACCAGCATCAGTGACAGCAGGAAAAACCTTTTCAAATGAGACTGCTATAGACAAGCAGGAGCCTCACTGTTCCTTGGGGCAAAGGTCCATAGACTCCAGTATGAGATCCAAGCCTCTGCTGTCTTTTGTTGCTTGCAGGGGGTCATAAACATGCTTGGTGGAGGGCAGGAGGGATGAATTAGGGAAAGTCACTCCACTGAAGTTTCCCAGAATATGTTGACCATCCCCACCAGTCTTGGATCTACACTTATGAAATGACAGTGGCTGTGCTATCCCTACAGGTGCAGCAGAATAGTTTTGGGCAAAATGTTTCTAGCCCCCACAGCTGAAACAAGTAACCTCAGTCTTTCTTTTTCCTTTCTTTTGGTGAATAGCCTGAGTGATATCTGCTGCTAAGGCAGTCCCATGAGCATAGAAGGGGTCAATATCTGCAAAAAGTCAAATTATCTCAGACAGCGTAGTCTGTTTTTTCTATTACAATCTTAGGGATCTTACAATCCCTGAGAGGGATTGTAAAGCCTCTTTACACCATTTATTTGCATTTTCAAAGACAAAGTTTTGAACAATTACCTTGTCAGTCTCTGTTGTTAATCCTTCCACCAGTTTGCAATAAATATGCCACCAAATCCTGGAAAAGTTTATCAGGATCCTGGAAAATGGAAGTCAGATCAAGGGATGTCTCACCCTTTGAAGGAAGTTCCCTCTAAGCTCTTGTGGAAGCTATTTTAATTTATTCATATGTTTGGAATTCAAAAGTAAGTTGACTATTTATGACAGAAAAGATATTCTCTGGTGAATATGTCCTTTGTAATGGTCAAATTGTGAGTGGCATGAAAAGTGGCCTCGTCTGTGAAAACACACACAGAAAAAAATTCTTTCCACAGTAAATAATGCCCATATTTAAATATGCTTTATCTATTCATTTCCAATCATCGGAGGACTTTAATCTGTTGTCCTGAGTTCTATAAAAGCCAAGATAAGTGAGGCCATAGGTAGTGATCACTTCTTTTAGTTCTCTTAAAGTCTTAAAATGTACAGCTTCATGAAGTCATAGAACTTGTCCTGGATCACTGGAATCTTGGACTTCAGCAAAAATGGTAGACATGTTGAAAACCCTACAGAGATACCCCCAGCTTCTTTCAGTGCTGATTGTAGGGGAGAGAGAAAGGATGACTCTGTTCTATGAATAATGGAAATCTCAGCCTGTGATGCAGCAAAATATTTCTGAGCTGAGAAAGCAGAAGTAGTGGCTTGTGATACAGTTAAGATTATTGGCCTTACTATGGAGGTCTAGGGAATGGAAGTCACAGAAAACACTCTTCTAGTGGGAAAACGTCTTCTTTACACCCCAAAGCCCCCTCATTATCTGACTGAGCAATGTTAGAGGGCACAAACTCTATTGGGGAGACAGCTGCTCCACTGTACTTTTTATTTACTTGGGGATTTTTTATTTTTTATTTTTTCTATATTTTAGGGAAGGGTCTACAGGTTGCTCAGAGTATCACTACTAGATCAGACTCAGTGATTCTCCTGTTTACAGCCTCCCAAGTACAGGTATTACAGGCATGTACCACCACGCCCAGTCTCAGTGTCTCAGTGTGCCCTGGGGGTGGGGCCACCACCGGGATTTTTTTAAAGATACTGCTCTAAGCCAAATCCTCTGTGGTCATCTCAACAGATGTATGATCATCTAGATACTCTCTGCTTCAGGTCCACAAAGAAAAGATACTTACAGCAATCAATAATATAGTAAGCATTTGTACATACATATGTTGTTCTTGAGAACCTGTTTGCCCCATGTTTTACACTAGCTCATGGGATCAATATAGATGATATCAATGTGATCAGTATTGATTATATGACCACACCTCTTTCCTTTTTATATGCAGAACTAGAGGTGTCCTCTTACCTGCTGTACAACAAGCTTTCTCATACATCAGGTACCTATTTAGGCATCAAAATGCTATGTCCAGTTCAGCTCTTAAAATTCCCAAGGGAAGGATTTTGGAGGATAAAGAAACAAAGACAGCCAGTATGCAGAAAGATGAGACAAGGTGGAAACCTTCTCCTGATGGAAGAAAAAGAGCCACTCATTAACTGCCATACATTTATTAATCAACTCAGTAGGTTTCATCTGACATCAGATGAAACCCCTCTGCCTAACAACTTGTTCAGCTGGCTTGCCTCGAGTACCGCCTGTTCTCAGGGCAGAACAACTTGTTTACATGATTTGCCTTAGGTACTTCATGTTCTCAGGATTGAACTTGCTCTAGCCCCATATGTGTGATTAATATCCAGTTCAGCCACTGCCTACATTTTAATGCATGATAAGACAAACTTATCATGACAAACTGCTTTTTGTCTTTTCTGGGTTTGGAGAAACACTGTATAGCATTGGAGCTAAAGGCATATAATTAAATGATCTGCCTTTCAAATAAAATAGGATAAGATGCCACTAAATTTGTTCTTTCTCAATACAATGGAACTGATAGAGCACAGGAGCCTCTCCAGTGATCAAAACACACATGCATAATCATGCATCTCTTCTCTCATGTAGGACGTTTAAGTGTCAACCACTTGTCCATTCAACAAATTTTCTTCAGACACCTATTATGTGAAACTTACTCCACAGTATTCTTCACTGAGCATCCAGATGAGTCATAAAAAGATATATATACCTAATCTCACAGTACATTTTATGGTGCCTTCTCTGTTCAATAGAGCATTTGAACACAATAGAGAAGAGGATTATAATCATAATAGTAAACAAAACAAACAAAAATGTGCATATCAAGGGCATGCCTTACTTGTGTATTTGCATTTGAACTTTTTGACTAGTCCTGGTCTGTTTCATCTCCTAGATTTTAGACCCAATTTAAGCATGAACAGACTGATGGATAAAAAGATTAAACTATTTGCCCAAAGAGTCACCAAAAGCAAGTGTTAGAGCTGGGACACAGGCCCAAACCTCATGCTGTATTCATGAGCCTCAGAATTTATAAACAGTTGAGTGACCATAAATTCTGGAAACATTCATAATATAATGTGTTCATGTATCAATATAACATCAAGAAACCATTTGCTATTTATTTACCTGCCCTACTTTTTGATGTAGTGTGTGTATGTGTGTGTGTGTGTGTGTGTGTGTATGTGCATGTGTGTGTGTAACTGGCATGGTAGTATCAAAGAGAGTAATGTGCAAGCTATAAGAAAATAAAAATAGAAAAAGTTTCATATTCTGTGAACTTGAATGAATGAGAGTTTGGCTACTAGGTTCTGCAACTTCTTCACAAGACACCTATTATGTGAAACTTACTCCACAGTATTCAGAAGAAGTTTCCATCTAAGTGGAAACTGTATAATACCTGAGATTTTAATGGCTAAAGACATAGTGATATAATCTGGATGAGATGGGAACAGAAAGCGGAAACATGAAGGCTGTGGTGTTAACATAGTGGATCAACTACACCTGTAGCTTCACATCCCCCTGAAACCCTAACAACAGAATAAAGGGATTGATTCTTGCAGAAGAGATTAAAAAGTAGACAATGAAAAAAGTAGACAATAAACTTTGAAGGCTAGAAAGTAGGTGACTAAGCAGACCTAATACTGACAAAGAAAACCAGATCTATTAATATTGAAGAGTCTGTTAAATACTGTAGTCAGTATGGGGCAACTCTGATGTCCCTGAAACTGAGGATAAAGAAGGGTTTCATGTAAGGAAGATCTGTAAAAAAAACTGTTTATGACAATTTTTGTTTTCTTTTTAAATGGATTGTATGTAATCTCTAATTGTTTTCCATCTGTAAGGTGCTGTAAGACTTCCCTTCCCTGGCTATGCAAGATGCCTGGAGGTTTGTTCTTTGAACATGTCACAGAGGATTAGCAGTGCTATCACAGTAGGGAGCACAAGTGTTGCACCAAAAGAACTATTTTCATGCATCTGATGAGATTCCCAGCCTTCTTGTTCCACGGGATTGCAGAACCTAGTAGCCAAACTCTCATTCTCATCTGAGAGATTTAAAAATCTCTAGGGCATCAGACTAGTGAAGAAGAAACATCTGCAGATATTGATGTCATATATCCCTCTCGCAAAAAAAAAAAAAAAAATAGGTCAAATTACAATGAAACTCAAAGTGGGCAAGCTACTCTTTGGAAACCCAGAATGTCTATCATATGTTCAGTTCTTCAATGTTAAGCGTAAGCAGATGGACCCATTACCAGACAGCTAAAGAAAACTTATAAATGAAAGTTGGACATTAACACACCAAATATATATATATATATATATATATATATGTTTTAAAAGCCTGGGATAAATCAACTTCAAGGGAAGAAAAGATTAATTTTAGCTCACAGTTTTGGTGGTTTTATGTTATGGTCATTTGATCCTGTACCTTCGGATCTGTGGCTGCATAATATTTCATGGTAGGAATACCTGGTTAGGAGGTCTGTTCATCTCATGGAGACCTGGAAGAAATATATAAAGCAAGGAGCCAGGGTCCCAATATTACCTTTGGAAGTACAACCCCAGTGACCTAACTTCCTGAACAGGCCCTGCTTCCTAAAGGTTCAACCAATAGTGCCATGAGCTAGGAACTAAATTTCAATACATGGGCCCTTGGAGAATGCTCAAGATCAAAACTATAGAGCTCATGTGCTCGCGTGCGCACACACCCACACACACACACCACCAGCATGCTTAACAAACTTTAAAAAATTAACAATATCCTCAAAGAAACAAGACAACATATCTGTATGAAACAGAAATAGAATGTTATTTTTAAAAACAGAAAAATACAAAATAGGCTCTTAACATTTTAAAATATAGGCATAAATATCAAAAAACTTAATGTCAAGGGGGGACTATAAAGCTAACCTGTTGCCAGGATCAAATGACATCACTTATTGGAGACATTCTCCTGAGAGCTGGAAGTTAATCAGAGAATAAACAGCACCCACTTCTATACTAGCTTAGTATGACTGCCACAAAAAAATACACACACTGGAGATATAAGCAATGGAAATTTATTCTGTCACAGTTATGGGAAGGTTAAAAAATCTAAGACAAAGGCATCAGCAGCTCTGGTTTCTCTGAGGCCTCTCCTCTGGGCTTAGAGATGACTCCCTTCTCATTATGTTCCCACTGTTGTTCCCTCTAGGCACCACATCCCTAGTCACTTTCTGTGTGACCAAACTTCCTCCTTTTACAAGAACAACAGTTAGAGTAGATTCGTGTCTACCCACAGGACTTCATTTAACCCTAATTACCACACAAATGTTTAATACAGTCACAGTAGAGAGTGCTGAATATTAGAGCTTTAATATATGAATTTTGTAGGGGACACAATTCCCCCCCCCACAAAAGAACTCCTCTGATCATATATTTCAATGGATCAGCCATATTAGGTGCCTGGACCACTGACTGTCCCCAAAATAGGACCTTGTAAACTTTTTTTTTTTCTTTTTTTTGGTGGAACCAGGGATTGAGCTCAGGTCCTTGCGCTTGCCAGGGAAGCGCTTATTCCACTGAGCTATCTCCCGGCCCTTGTAAACTTTTAGCAAAGATTGAACCAGGCAAAGCCAAGACACTTTCAGATTTTCTTCTCCTGGGAATCCCATCAATCAGTGGACTGTGTCCTTTCCTTACAATAGCTATAAGTTCATGCCTCCATGTGTGTGTGTGTGTGTGTGTGTGTGTGTGTGTGTGTGTGTGTACATGCTGTGGACACATTTTTATAGGACTATAGAAACAGTGAAATAACTACTAAAAAGCATAAAAATAAGAATAAAAAATTATTAGGAAAGTACTTTAATCTGAAAGACTCTCAGACAAAACTGGAGAAGGAAGTGGCCAGGCATACAGCTCAGCAGCCCAGCACCTACCTGATAGGTGAGTTTGATTCCCAGTACCACCAAAGAATAAGTTGGAGGACTCTCAGACCACTAATCAAAGTCTTTTCTTGACCTTCATGTTAGATATGCAGTTGTTAATTTTATCAACTATTAAACTGCTGTTAGTTAGCTTTCTATTAATATAATGAATTATGTGAGATAATTAACTTATGTAGAGAAAAGATTTATTTGGGCTTAGGGTTTTGAAGGTTCTAGTCCGATATAAGGTAGACCCATTGCTACAGGTCCCCAGTGAGCAAATAGATTCACAATGGTATGGGGAAAGTGGCTCCCACAATCCCCCAGTGATCTAAGGCCCTCCTGCAAAGCTCCTCCCCTTAAAAGTTCATGGGACCTCCCAAAGGCACCACCCCAGGGTGCAGGTCTTTAGCATGGCACAGACTAAGGCAAGTGTTCATTCACTGAAGTTCCCTTCCTACATTTAACAGAGGCGGGATTAACATTTTCTGATTTCTGGGTTTCTTGAAATCATCCAACGAATTCCAGAACCTGGTGTTAAAACATGTCAAACTAAAACAATTATTGTTACATAAATAATATTTGTTGAACATTTACTATATGCCATGTAGTACATTAAACAAGTTACAGGAGCTGGGGAGATAACTCAGTAGAATAAGTGCTTGCCTGGCAAGTGCAAGGGCCTGAGTTCAATCCCTGGTTCCACAAAATAAATAAATAAATAAATAAATAGGTTATATTTGTCATTTGATCCTTCAAACATTTTATGAGTAAATACTATTGTTATCAGCTAGCAGAACTTTTTGTTTTCTTTCCAAATAGGGATCCTAAGACTTAGATAAGTAAATAACTTCTCCAAAATCTTGCAACTAGTAAGTAGGAGGACTAAGACTCAAATCTAAAACTGCCTTACATCAAAATCTGTGTTCTTAAAGTTGAGGAATCATCCAGATACTGAGACTCCAGTTTCTCAAGAGGCAGTGTAAGTGATGTAAGGGACAAATGGGAGTACTGAAGACATTGGTGAGCGATCAACTCACGTCTGTCTCAAAGCCTAAAAGTTCACATTTTTCTAAAACACTACCCTAGCCAAATAAAATACATCTCAGGGCCAGATTTAGCTAGCAAGGCCTAGGTTCAAAATTTAGGTATCATATGTTAAATTAAATTAATTTCTCAACCACAAGAATCTTTAATAACCTTGTGCAGCTTAGTTTTCACCCAAAATTTATAGTTGAAAGTGTTAGTTTCTTAAGATGAATGAGACAGTGAGGATAGGAAATGGCTGAGAAGATCTCTCTCTCTCTCTCTCTCTCTCTCTCTCTCTCTCTCTCTCTCTCTCTCAGGGCTGGGGGTAAACTCAGGGCTTGCACACACACTAAGCAAGCACTTTAGCACAGAGCTACATTCTCAACCCAGCTAAGGCTTCAACCTTCATTTATTCACTCAAGCAATAGTTACTGCAATATTTACTGATATGCTTCTATATATTAGGTTCTGGGGTTAATGCAGTGCACATAATAATTGTGTCATATGCATTCTGAAAGCTTAGGTCTAGTTACAAAGCATTGCATGGATTCTTC
>NW_004524654.1:3167232-3189274 GCF_000260255.1 Octodon degus
TATATATGAAATTTTTTTCAAACTTATCTATATATTGTCCTCAAATTATGGTAATACTGTTCAAGTGTTTTAAGGAAAATTTTAAAAGCATTCTATTGTGAATTGGAAGATACAATATAACAATGGATTAGCTGAGAAGCTGTGCATGGTTTGGGCAACATCATGTTTTCCACAGCCTTTGCAGATGTCTCTAGGAAGAGTTTGCACTTTGCCCTTAGCCACAGACCCCATCACTCTCTCAGCATCACTGGCCATGGTCCAAACATTAATACACCTAGTAGCACTTGAATACATTTATATTTATAGCCTCTTTTCACACAAAAAAAAAACTCTGATGTTTTGAAATTTCCATGACATTCAGGAGAAAATAAGAAAGAACAAAAATGCCTAATCTAAGTATTCCTGCCAGAGGCAGAGACTATCTGAAAAGCAAGAAACAGCAAGTCAAGACAGGGAAACAGCAGAACACAGATCTATGGAGTTGTAGGAAGCAGAAATATTCTCATGGAAAAATAACTTGGGAGAAAAACCCAGTGGTAAAATGATATTTCCAAACAATCCATGCAGTCCTAGAGTTCAGGCAAAATGGACTTATCAAAGCTGGTCTCCCAGATAAGCTACAGAATTGACTGTTACATTGCAATTTCTATTAAATGAGAAGTGTTTTGTATGTATGCCTTAAATACTGTACTGGGCATACTTATAGAAGTCATTGTTCTTCATCTGCAATTCATGTTTGACTGGGTAATATGAATTTTGATTTGATGAACTGGTAACCAAATCATTCAGAAGAATTATCCAGTGACCTAACCCAGTGGAAACTTGCAGGTTTTATTTTGTTCTAAAATGGAGAAGAAGAAAAAAATAAAATAAAATAAAAATAAAGTGGAGAAGAAGAACTAGACCTCCTCCCTCACCGCGAGATGCTCTATAGTGCACTGGTAACCATGAAAACTGTGGGATGATGCCACCATTAGAAATTCAGGGAGGCTAAAAGAAGACTGCTTAAGAATAGAATCAGTGGCTTGGGGGCTAAGAAGAGGCCTAACAAGTCACGGAGCTCCATTTCTTGAAGTACTCTTACAAAAATAGCCAAGATCACGTCTTAGTTGTAACAAAATGGGGGAAAAAAATCTCTGCTCTGGGAGCTGACTTAGGTCTCTAGGCAGCTATCTGGTCTCTAGATAAAGGCTAAGTCTCCAGGAGAAGGTCATAAAAGCCAACAGTCCTGGCTAGAGAGATAGCTCAGCAATCTAAGCACCTGCCTGGCAAGTGCAAGGTTTCAAGTTCAATCCCCAGTACCACATGCCTTCTCCCCCCCACACACACACACATCAGAACACCATGCTGGCCCTGAAACAAGGTGTGGTAGGCAAGCTTGTAATCCCAGCACTAGGGAGGCTGAGACAGGAAGAGCACTATGAGTCCAAACTGCATGGCAAGACCCTGTATCAAAATTTAAAAAATTAAAATTTAAAAAATAAAAATAAAAAACAACAGTTCAAATCTTAGTCAAAGTCAAGAAGAACAAAAACATGTAGATTATGATTTTGCTTTTGTTTTTTTAAATATCACCAACAATTGTTTTGTCTTGTTCTAAGCGCTAAGAAAAAAAGAAAAAGCTCCTTGTGCACTATTAAGTTTACTAAAAGGCTAGACAAGGCGGTGCACAGCTATAATCCCAGCACTCTGGGGCAGCTGAGCCAGTAAGATCACTGTGAGTTCAAGTGGGCTACGTAGTGAACTCAAGGCTGGCCAGAACTGCATATTGAAACCCTGTCTCAAAAAGATGAAAAAAAAAGTCCTAAGTTTACTATAAAATATACCACATTCTACAAAAATGTATAGTTATGGGGCCGGGGAGATGGCTCAGTAGGATAGGCGCTTGACTGGCAAATGCAAAGATCTGAGTTCAATCCCTGGTTCTGCCAAAAAAAAAAAAAAAAAAAAAAGTATAGGTATGTAAAATACAATCTTTGTCTATTCTCAGATCAAGAATTTCTTCCCTGGAAAACTAGGATTCAAATGAGGATCAGTGCTGCACCTTAGCATTTATTTGGAATTGTTTGAAGAGAATTCTCATTACAGCGATCTATCATTCTTCAAGACTTTCATAAGCAAAAGAGAGCACCACGCACAAAGATTTCTCCCCGGACATCTTGATATTTGAGCTGCAATTTTTTTTTTGAACCAGACTTTCACCTTAGAAAATTCTGACAGGAAAAGCAAAGGTTGTAGGGCCAATTTTTCCATTTATTTATACAGACAGAAGGATAAAAAGTAGGGAGCTGTGCATCTCTGATTTCCTTTCATAACGATTTCTTTTGGGCTGTGAAGTTCATTTGTCTTTTTCTGTGGTTGGGCTCTGGGAGGGTATACACAACCCCATGGCCATCACAGGGATGGGTGATGAAAGCATTTGGCTCTATGATTTCTTTTGCATCCATTTCAAGGGAGAGAAGCAACTAATATCAATATTCTCAAAGTAAAGTCTTATAATGGTTAATTTTGTGTGTCCCCTTGGTTAGGCAATAGTCTTCAGGTGTTTGGTCCAACACAAATCTAGATGTCTCTATTACTTTTTATGTGTGGTTACCATGTTCATCCATAAACTTTGAACAAACCAGATTACCTTCCATAACATAAGTGGGCCACTTCCAACCAGGAGAATGTCTTTCCTAAAAGCAAAAGACTGGCATTTCTTGAGTGACAATTCTTCCAGCAAACTACCTTCACATATGAGTTGTATCATTAACTCTCCCCTGTATCTCTAAGTTGCTGTTCTAGACCTCAGATTTTGGACTTTCCAGCCTTTAAAATTATGTGAGGGCCAATCTTTAAAATAATTTTTTTGCTCTTTCCCATCTTACAAGATGGCAGGTGAAAAAACTGAAAAGCAAGACACTAAAGAGAAGAAACCTGAAGCCAGGGTTTCTGCAAGTGGTACTGGTGAAAAGGGTAAGGTGAAGCCAAAATAGTCCAAGAAGGGGCAGCCCCACTGCAGCTAAAATCTTGTCCTGGTTAGAGTAATTGGTAGATACTCCCAATCTGCTATGTATTCCAGAAAGGCTTTGTACAGGAGAAAATACACAGCTGCTAAATCAAAGGTTGAGAAGAAAAAAAAGAAGAAAGTTCTTGCTACAACCACAAAACCAGTCAGTGGGGACAAGAATGGAGGTACCTGGGTGGTGAAGCTTTGAAAAATGCGTAGATACTACCCTACTGAAGATGTGCCCTGAAAGTTCTTGGGCCACGGCAAGAAACCGTTCAGTCAGCATGTGAGGAAACTTCGAGCTAGCACCACTCCCGACACCATCTTGATCATCCTCACCGGGCATCACAAAGGCAAGAGAGTGGTCTTCCTGAAGTAGTTAGCCAGTGGCTTGCTACTTGTGACTGGGCCTCTGAGCCTTAATCGTGTTCTTCTAGGAAGAACACACCAGAAATTTGTCATTGCCATCTCCAAAAAAATTGATATCAGCAAAGTGAAAAATCCCCAAACACCTCCCTGATGCTTACTTCAAGAAGAAGCTGCAGGGGCCAGGGAGATGGCTCAGTGGAATAAGCGCTTCCCTGGCAAGCGCAAGGGCCTGAGTTCAATCCCTGGTTCCTCCAAAAAAAAAAAAAAAAAAAGAAGAAGAAGAAGCTGCAGAAACCCAGGCACCAGGAGGGTGAGATCTTCAACACCAAGAAAGAAAGATACCAAATTTCAGAGCAGTGCAAGGTGGGCCAGAAAGCAGTGGACTCACAGATTTTACCAAAAATCAAAGCTTTTCCTCAGTTCTGGGGCTACCTGAGATCCATTTTTACTCTGACAAATGGAATTTATCCTCATAAACTAGTGCTCTAAATTTCTTACTCAGAACCTAATTAAATAACTGATATATTTAAAAATAAATAAATAAAATAATCTTTTCTCTCCCTCTGCCCCTTCCTCTTTCTTCTTCTTTTTCTCATATATATATATATATATATATATATATATATACACACAAACATGAACATGGGACTAAAGTGCCCACTTAGGCAGAGCACAGAAGCCAGAGTTCAGTCCCCTGTGGTGTGCTGAGATAGCAATTGAAATGGGGCATGCGGGTACGCACCTGTAATCCCAATGCTTGAGAGGCTGAAAACAGGAGAATTCCTGTGAGTCTAATCTATGTATGAGACCCTGTAGACCCTATACTAAATACATTTTAAAAATGCACATATATGCACACACACACCTATATTCCACTTATCCTACTGGCACTCTCCCTGGAAAAGTCTCACTAATAAATGTCTCTTATGAAGCATTGATCAAATAAGGTGGTCAAATCCTATTTTTCTAATGGTATATCTAATCACTTCTGAAAATCCTCAGACTCTGCTCTGAGTTTGCTATGTTTTTCTGTGCTTTCTCTTGAACTAGCTAGTGGAGGGGTATGAAAACCACATCTGTACTCATCCCTGGCTAGAGATATCAAGGAGCTGAAGGGACAACCCGTTCCACTTTGCCATTTTATTGGGAAAAGTAAATTTACCTGTAAATGTATCTTTTCCCCACAGCTAGTAACTTGAATTTGGGTGTCTGAGACGAGCCAAGGAGTCTACTTTATATTATTATTATTATTATTATTATTATTATTATTATTGCTATTATTGTTTTAATGTATTTGGTTGTTGTTGGTCTCACTACACAGCCTGGACTCATAGTGATCCTCCTGTTTTCAGCTTTTCTAACACTGAGATTATAGTTATGTGTCACCACACCCAGTCTCAGTGGATGGCTCAGTGTGCCCAGGGGCAGGACTGGCACAGCAGGGGGTGACAGGGATCCAACCACAGTCCCTGGGCTTGCCTAAGCTTGCCTATGCAGGCGCTTTAGCCCACTGAGCTATCTCACAGGCCCTAAGGAGTCTACTTTAGAAGTTGGCTAAAAGGCAACTATTGCGCCTTTTACTGTACATATGCAATACGTGCATAGTTGAGGCTTTCAAGAATCACTGGTGTGAGAAAGAAGAGGAGCAGATAAGATCCAAAGCTTTTCAGAAATTTCAGAGATGTGAGTCAAAGTTCAGCTCTTCGTGCTGAGATGAAGATCCTCCAGGAAGACAGCAGAGCCAGGCTAAGGGATGAACGTGAGCCTGTGATCAGACTTCAGTGGATGACGTCATTGTCACCCAGATGGCAGGCTTTCAAGAGGTCACTGAGTCACATTTGCCCAGGGTGTGTTGAAATCCGTGAGTGAGGTTAGCCCAAATGCTCACGTTTTGCTTTCCTGTGCGTGAGTATCAAAGCAAGCGCAGGCCCCTCAACACCATCAGCCATTATCAAAAACTGAAAGCAGCTGGTTGGATTCTTAAAACTTTCTACACAGAGAACTGCATCTGGTCCCAGTTTGCTGCAGAGAAATCAGTTTCATTCCTTTACCCAGCCCAGCTACAGAGAGCCCTGGGAGCAGCCTGGTTCCCCAAATAAAGACCCATCATGCTGGGCTCAAGGCTTCATTCATGCTGAAGAATTTGGAGCCCTTCCCCCACTGCTGGTGCCATTCTACCTCCAGCTGGGGAGCCACAGCGAAGCAGGGAGGCTGAAATCCCACTAGTTTGCCTGAGGCTGGGAATTAGCAAAGCAGCTCTGGCCCCTTGGAGAAATCTCTGGACAGATCATGCATATGAAAGAAAAAAATCATTTGTAATGGATTGTCTCAGAACCAATTTTTTGGATTGTGCAAAGTTAAAGTATCGACTAACTTTCTGTTGATTTCAAAGGCAGAGCTTGGCCATAATTTATCTCTTTGATTCCACTGGCCATCAGCAGTTGTGGCCATTTCTGCCCGGCTGTGGAGAACAGTTAAATGATGATGTCCGACCCCCCCCCGCCCGACTTTCCTTCCAGTCTGTTTCAGCAGTCTCACCAGGCACTTCCTGTCTCCCAGCTCTGCTGTCTGGCACTTATTTCAGACAAGTCAATATGTTTAAATTATATCTGAATGCAAGGTAATTAATCATAAAGCTTTATGCTTTGTAATGTGGTTCTTTTTTTACTCCTGGTTGGCATTCTACTGAATCACAATTAAAAAGGAAAAGCTATCTGTGGTGTACTGTGAATATCATGTATACATGCAGGCTGGGGATCCTTTCTAGACAAGCCTGCCAAAGAAGCACACTGAAAACCCCTGCTTTCTTAGGGACCCAGATAAGAGGGTCAAGATGGCATTTTGGAAAATGTTAAGGAGATCAAAGGAAAGACCCATGTGAGCTGGCTGGGTCCCAGGGTACAGAAACAGTCCAATTGGAAAACATAAAACTCAGGTGATGAGTTGTCTCTTTAATGCATTTTGCAAACATAGCAGGGGCTTTGAAGCTCACCGCATAATTATGTCAGGGGACTGTACTAGATAGATGTTACTGAAGATTGATAGGCGCTTCCTTTAAACAGATTGTGGTCTCCTCCAGTTTTAATGGCAGCCTTCTATCGCATGACCTCGGTGTTCCAGGTCATCATTCCATCTAGTTCGAGCCCATCTAGTTTTAGCCATAGCTTGCAATGCGTCCTGATTCTCTTGAAAGACTAGCATTCAGGTTCTCAACTCTTACTGAAAAAATTCCACAGCTGGGAAGCTCATCAGGATTTCTATTGATTCGATCTGCTTTTACTTCTGACACTAACTGTGAGGGGTTTTACCCAAACCAACCACTTCTCTGATATCAGAGAATTCAATTTTTATACTATCTACTCAGCATTGGTGTCAGATGCCACAGGAAAAAGGCTCAGCCCCACAAGACTGGCCCAACATCAGATGCCAATTGTAAGGCCTAGGCCCTCCATACCTCTGAACAACTGCCTATAAATAGAAATATTCCCATGATCTCCATTTGAATTCTTATGGAACGTCTCACAGAACTTAGAACTACTGTTTATTTACATTGAGTGGCTTATTATACAGGACATGACTAAATAATACCCAACAAAAAAAGATGTATAGGATAAGGCCTGAAGGGGTGGATTATAGAGCTTCATTTCTTCTTGGGGAACATCACCTTCTCATATCTCAGTGTGTTCTACCAAATCCAATTTTCCGAACTATTTTGTTTAAGATTTCTGCACAGGTTCTCGTAGGTAGACAGGATTGATGGAATCAATGTCACTGGTGATTTGCTCAGCCTACACAGCCACTCTCCACCTGGGCACCAGGGGATGGAACTGAAAATTCTAACCCTCTACTCCCTTGGCAACCAGTCCTCATCTTGAAGCTTCGGCATCCCTTTAAAGAGTCTCTCCATTACCATTAATGCAGGTATGTTTGAGAGTCTATTACAAGTGAAAAATATTTCTCATCACTTCATTAAGTAAATCTCAAAGGCTTTAGAAGCTCATGTGCCAAGAACCAGAGACAAAGACCAATATATGTTTCCTGTTTAATCACAATGTGACACCATCCAAAACACTTCAAAAAGGATGGGCAAAAGGTAAACTTAGGCTTTATGAAAATAGGGCTGGAATCTCATTTAGACATTCAGCCTTATAAAAAAAGATAACCAATTCTGACACATTTCAGAATTCCAATAAAATTTCTACCTATTACAAAATCAGTCAGAATTTTGTATAAGAAATAAATATTCTAAGTATTTTAAACAGAGAAACAGATGTTTTCAAACTCACTTTGAGGTCCACAAGAGCAAGTTCTCTATGCTAAACCTCTGAAGGACACCGACAGCATGCACCGTCGATGAGTAATGATGAAAGAGCACAAGGGTACAAATTGCAGAGCAGTTGCTTATTTAGAAAGTACCTTGAAGTAGGATCAGTCTGAACATAGTCCTCACATAATGTAGGCTATAGAACAACACAACAAAACAAAAACACTTCAGCACATTCTCAAGGTCAGATTTCTCCATGAGTCTTGTATCATGAGTCTGACATTCTAATATACATATACAACTAAAAACAAAAATGTTCTTGTAATATCAAGCCACATGTTGTAGAGAACACTAACCCTACAGGTTTATCTGAGCAGACTCTTAGAGAAACGTAAAATGATTGGTTGTCTATAAGCATGATATTGAGTTGTCTTAGTTACTTTTCTCTCATTGCTGATACTAAATATACAACACCCAAAGTGGAAAGAGAAATGGTTTATTTTGCTCAAAATTTAGACCTTTCAGTCAATAATCAGTTGGTTCCAAGGCAGGGTGGCACATGGCAGAGGGGCAACTACTCATGGTGGTGGGAGAAAGCAAAAGCACGAGTTAGAGGAGAAGGGAGCAAACCTCTGTCTCTTATACTGTGTTCAGATTACTTGCCCTAGAGCAGGCAAAGCTCACACACCTTTAATCCTAGCATTAGACCACAAATCAGTCAGAAACTCTAGATTCAGCTGCCTCCAAATAATATAAGCAAACATTTGTTAGTCTCAATAAGCATATTTATTGTATTATTGAACAAGTTCTAAAACACAAAGGGCTCATCACAAGTATTCCAGCACAGGTTTAGGTAAACTCTGTCTGCACCTATTTTGGTCAATAAAGTTTTATTAGAACATAGCTGTCTATTATTATTATTGTTAACAGCTCCTACAGCATTTTTATAGCAAAAATGATATTTATAACAGAGCTAGCACAATCTGCAAAACCTACAACACTCACTGTTTTGAGAAAAAAAAATCCTACCTCTGGTTTATATTAGGTGTATCACATAGAAGAATCACAGGTGCCAGTTCTCAGTATCAGTACAGCTTAGAATAAGGGCTGGCCATATAGCTCAGTGGATTAAAGTGCCTGCAAGCAGGTGCAGGGGCTGGGGGTTCGATCCCCAGTCCTGCTTGCCAGTCCTACCCCTGGGGCGTGCTGAGATAGCAATTGAGACTGGGTGTGGTGGCCCGCACCTATAATCTCAGCTCTCGGGAGGCTGTAAACAGGTGGATCACTATGAGTCTGATCTAGTAGTGAGACCCTGAACACCCTGTAGACCCTTCCCTAAAATACAAAAGAAAAAATAATAAACCAGCTGTTACCATTCCACTTATACACTGGGTCTTACCAAAGAATTGGGTTCCCCACAAGAAAAAGCTATTTGATGCTTTTCTACATGATGTTACAGGCTGGTTTTACCATTATCTCTTGGGCTGAGCAGCAAGCACTGTTGCAAAACTTCTGGCTAGCCAAATAAGGCATCCTTGGAAACATCTAGATTCAAAGGAGCAAAGAAGCTTTCCAGGTCAACATTGTCCAGAAACAGGAACATTTTACAATTGTGCTGCCTATATTTCTGGAGTTTGTCCTATTAGATAGTACAATTCTGAGTAATAACTCTAAGTCCTGTGTTTCCTGTAGGTTTTTCTTTTCTTTTCTTTTCTTTTGTATTTTAGGGAAGGGTCTACAGGGTGTTCAGGGTCTCCCTACTAGATCGGACTTTTAGTGATCCGCCTGTTTACAGCCTCCCAAGATCTGTTATTATAGGTGCGGGCCACCATGCCCAGTCGCAATTGCCGCCTCAACAGACCCTGGAGGCGGGGCTGGCACAGCAGGTCCGTGGATCGAAGCCCTGACCCCTGCGCCTGCTTGCAGGTGCTTTAATTCATTGAGCTATTTGGCCAGCCCTTTTCCTGTAGATTTAAATGTAGCTAATAATGATATAGAGAGACTCACAAATCAATAAAGATATGAAAATATTTTATAAAAAGGTAAATGAATACTTTTGCAGAAGTAGCAAAAATTAAAAAAAAAAAAAAAACTTCTTATTAACAGGACATAAAACCTAAACAGTAGGTCCCTTCCCCTTTCTCTCAGAGCAGGTGTCGGTGGCGGCTTCTTTTGCAACTATGGCCAAGATTAAGTATCGGAGTCTTCCTGGCAAGAAGAAAGAGGAACTGTTGAAATAGCTGGAAGACCTGAAAGTAGGGCTGTCACAGCTGTACATCGCCAAAGTGACAGGCGACATGGCGCCCAAGCTCTCCAAGATCCGAGTTGGCCAAAAATCCATCACCCATGTCCTCACCACCGTCAACCAGACCCAGAAAGAAAGCCTCAGGGATGATACAAGGGCAAGAAGTACAAGCCCCTCAATCTGCGGCCCCAAGATGACATGAGCTTGGTGATGCCGGCTCAACGAGCAGGAGGAGAAGCTGGCCACAAGAAGCAACAGCGAAGGAGCGGCTGCACCCTCTGCGGAAGTTCGCCCTCAAGGATTGGGCGGCATGACAATAAAACTCAAACACTTAAAAAAAAAAATTTTAAAAAAGAAGCTCAACAGTGAAGGCAATGGAATCCAGTGTCATAAAAAGATTCTACTATACCTCAGCTAATTGAAAATACTTTCAACTTTGGGGAGATTCTGGTATCTATGGCTGTAATTCTTTTATTTGTTTGTTTGCTTTGTTTTGTTTTGTATTGTTTTGTTTGCCTTAGCTAGAGTTTAAGCCTTGAACGTAAATCTTTGATCAGTCATAAATATTCCAATTTACTGCCCACATTTTCCTTTCTGCTTCATAGCATATTTATTCATTAGGTTCTATTTTTCTTATTAATTTAAATCCTGTTCTTTCTCATTTGAACAGAGAACAGTTTTGGAAAAGTTACTCCATACCTGTTTATTCACCACTGTCCATCACCCCAGTAGGAAACACCTAGTGAACCACCGCAAATCATTGCTAAGTTTGAATAAACACAATAGAAGTGTCTATGTTCTCTACTGTATTTTTCTGAATATGAAAGAAAGCAATTGGAAAGTCCCAACATAGCCAGCTCAAAGGAATGAGGAATGACAATTCAGCTGCTAACTCTGTCCCAGATGTGTATGTCTTTCAGATTCTTGAGACAGACATCTGGGCTTTGCAGCTGCTACAAGCACCCTAAGTGGCTGGGAATGTCAGTTTAAATTTGAGACTGTCTATGAAAAAAGCAATGGCAAGGTTGTGTGGGGCACCTAAGTCACCTGTGTAACCCCTACTCTGTACCTGTGTCAACTCTCAGAATTATCATATGCACCGGAGCTATGACTACCACAGAAAATGCCAGGTTGTCAGATTTAGGCAAGCAACGAAAATCCATGTGACATTGAGAAAGTTAGCTCCTTGGCCATGTCCAAGTTGAGGACCTTTACTTCCTTTTGAAATTTAAAATGTAAGAATAGCAAAACATCTTTAGGTATTTGATTGTGCTGACACCCTTTCCTCTCCTACGCAGGACCACTGACAATATGGAACACGTGACAACATTCAACATGGCAGAACTTGGTAACGAATTTTCTGAAACTTCAGTTACACTTTGCATTCTCCTTCCAAAATGATAAAGGCATTTTGGGGGAAACTTATGTATTCCCCATAAATCAATAGTGAAATCCAGAAAGCTCTAGAAAGGAGCAACAGAAGAGTCCACAGTAGCACCATTGTTCACTACATGTTATACAAGAGAACTGTCTTTCTCCATCCCAATAGAAATCACAAGAACATCTGTCAGGGCCATCATTGCTGATCTTGTTCAGAGACTAAGTCACAACTTTAAGAGGCTTAAAGTGATGGTTTTACTATACAGAGACTAGAACTATTAAGTATAATGATAACTGTAGAAAGTTAAAGTCAAAAAAAATTTTTAAAAAGAAAGTTAGAGTCACTATGTCATTTAGATTCCAATCATAAACAAAATGTATGTATGATAAGTACAATTTCTGAGTATAACTTCTCTTGCATTGAGCACTGCAGTGCAAATTCCAGAACTATTGTGGCTGGAATTTTGGCCTAAACTGATCAGTCATGGTCCCCAAAGTCACTGTAATCAGGATAACCAATACTCTTGTGTTTCTGCCAATTGTGCTACTGTGTAGACAAACCATGGATGATAAGATTGGCTGGGGTGCAACTGGAATGGTCTCCGGTAGGCTAAACTGCCTCATGCAAAAGGCCTTCTACTATGTCAAGCCAGAGATGCCTGCTGAATTCCAAGGCTACTATATCAAAGTGTGTTTCTCCCTGATTCTCACTGGGACATTCCTCAATGGGAGCCATAGTAGAAGAAAGAGTCCTTGGACCCAGAAGTCCCTTACCCTCCTTGAGTCTGCAGTTTCTTTATTTGTAAAATAGGAATCTAAAAGGCTGCTTTACATCTTATTTTAGGAATCAAGAGATAACACATATGTTCCAGTTACTTGGTAAGCAATTTAAGTGTGTCAACTATAAAATTTAAAAGTTCCTTGCAGCTGGGGAGATAGTTTGGCAGTCTAAGTGCCTGCCTTGCAAGCAGAAGGACACAGGTTCGATCCCCAGTACTGCAAGCCATGCCAATCCCAGAAAGCCTGGCATTCTGTACCAGCCACTGAAACTGGGTGTGGTGGTGCACACCTATAATCCCAGCACTGGGGAGGCTAATACAGGAGAATTACTGTGAGTCTGAACTGCATAGTGAGACCCTGTACCAAATAAATAAATACATAAATAATTTTTTTAAATTTCAGTTAAAAAGTGCCTTGATTTTGGTAGACTAGAAAGAGCTAAATGATAGCAACAAAAAACTTATACTAAAACCAAAAACTTTTAATTTTTTTTTTCCTTTTTTGCTTTCTGGGGGAACAATTTACTACCTTTCAGTCATACCAAGTATTCATTCTGGCTGCCCCATCTTCACGTGTTGATATGAAGTCATTCTTAATATTCTAAAAACAGTAATGAGAGGGTCAGCCAGATAGCTCAGCACACTAAAGCACCTGCTTAGGCAGATCACAGTGGCCCGGCTGGTAGTTAGATGCCCAGTGTGCTGTGCCAGCCCCGCCTCCAGAGCACACTGAGATGGCAATTGATACTGGGAATGGTGGCACGTGTCTGTAATCCCAGCGCTTGAGAGGCTGAAAACAGGAGAATCACTACAAGTCAGATCTACATAGTGAGACCCTGTAGATCCTGTTCTAAATTCAAAAATAAATAAATAAATAAATAAATAAATAAGGGCAGTAATGAGGATTATTCCTACAACATACTAGAAACTGCTTTTGCTGCAGTAACTGCATTTTCCTAAAGGGTCAACATGCAAAAGAAGTCACTATGCAGTGAAATCAACCTGCAACTAATACAAAATTCTCAGATGAACATTTAGATTACAATCCATTGTATCATCACTCCAGTGAGCATCAGACACACTTTCCCTACATTGTAGGTTGAATTGTTCTACCTACTTAAATTTGTATGTTAAAGTTTTAACTCCTCACACTGCACAATGTGAATTCACTTAGAGATGGTAGCTTCACAGGGATTATCAATTTAAGATAAGGTCACTGGACAGACCCTACTCCAATGTGATTGGTGTCTTTCCTAAGAGATGGGAAACTTGGAGACAGAGATCCTGGAAGAACACATGTGAAGAGAAAGAGGGAAGGGAAGGTAATGTTTCTGGACACCAAAGAACCACAAAGATTGTCAGACAATTACTAAAGTCTGAGCAAGAGGAACTGAGCAGTTTCTCTCTCTCTCTCTCTCTCTCTCTCTCTCTCTCTCTCTCTCTCTCTCTCTCTCTGTCCTCAGAAGGACTCATGTCTTCATCTTGGGCTTCCACTCTCCAGAAATGTGAGATAATTAGTTTATTGTTTAAGCCACTCAGTTTGTGATATTTTGTTATGGCAATCCTCTCAAACAATGATACTCTAGGAGAATTAGCCTCTAAATTAGCCACATGTTCTCTAAAAGGAGAAAAGAGAATGAGAGGAGAAAACAAAAATATTTCACACGCACACTATATTTGTAGGGCTTTACAATCTTTGTGACATATCACCCTCATTTTGCAGATGAAGATACTGAAGCTTAGGGAATTTAAATAAATTTCTCCATAAGGTACAGTTAGCAAAATGATGTTGTCTCCCCAAGCCTTAAAACATGATCCGTGCTCCCTTCATTCTCTCTCTGGGCCACCTTACCTTTCAATGAGTTCTTCCATAATCTCTAGATATTTCAGAATTTCTTTTTTCCTGCATTGTCCTCTTATAAATTTACCTTCTTGATCAACCTATTCCTTATCTTCACACTACAAGAAACTAAATTTGTAAGCCAACTACATAAAAGAAGACCATGCTTTCAATTTGATGCAGTTTCTTGGTTTCACAGCTATTTTTTCAGTTAGCTCATTTGTGAGCAGAATTTTCTTCCCTAAAAAAAGCAAGATTATTGAGTGCTAATTTTTTCAGCATTTGAGATGGACATAGTGAAATTATCACAAAACGGTAAAATGGCTAAAACATGAGAAGTCAGCTTCAGTTTCTGCATGGCTGGAGTGAAACATGAAGGGGTTTTGTGTTAAACCCAAGGCGTGTTACAATCACCTGCCCATTACCATCTATCCAGAGCAACACATGTTAGATTCCTGCTCTCACTTATTATGTTTGAACTTTCTGGAGGTGGACAGATGCTGGAGCGGGGAAGTCCGTTTGTGTTGTTTCTCACATGCACAGTAAGAGTTTATGTGAAGACTTGCTCAAAGCCACACTGGTATAAAGTTAACACATGATACCTCTGCTCTGCCATTTTCAGTGAATGCAAATTCAATTTTGTAGTTCACATCAGTGTATTAAGGTAGGAAGACCCAGAAGAATAAGTCTGCTACAAAGACATCTGTGCTCAGCTCTTGGGCTACCTTTCTACATCACGATGCTCTCTTATTGAGCTGCATGGAAAATGAGGCAGGAAGCTAAAATGGATAACAACTAGGGCCTTAGGATCGAAGCTAGATTGAAATCCCAGCTCTTGGGCCAGTGAGATAGCTCAACAGACTAAAAGTCCTGCTTAAGCAAGTGGAGGGACCATGGTTCAATCCCCAAGCCTGCATGCTGTGCCAGCCCCGACCCCAGGGCAGACTGAGCCTGCCAGAGTCCAGGCATGGTGGTGCATGCCTGTAATCCCAACACTGGGGAGGCTGAAAGAGAAGGATCACCATATGTCAGAGCTGTGCAGTGAGACCCTGAAACAACTAAATATATTAAAAAAGAAAAAAAGGAAGGAAGGAAGGAAGGGAAGGAGGGAGGAAAGAAGGAAGGAAGGGAGGGAGGGAGGAAGGAAGGAAGGAAGGAAAAAAAGAAAGAAAAAAGAAAAGAAATCCCAATTCTTTTATATACAGGGAAAACACTTAACCTCACTAAGTTTAATCATCTTATTTTTTAAAACATTGCATGAAGAAGACAGGAAAAGTTCTTAATTCAAATTCCATAAGTCTGCCAAAAAGATTAATTTGAATGACATAGGCTAGGTAAAAGGCATGGCATACAATACGTGTTCAAAAATGACAGCTCTTATGATGAGATTAGAGTATGTTTTTTGGCTTCCTCTTAAAGGATGGAGCTTATTGGAAAACTAAACATCTCTGTGGCGTTTTTTGGGAGGTTGGTACTGGGAATCAAACTCAAGACCTTATGCTTGCCAGGTAGGTGGTGTGCCACTGAGCTGTATCCCTGGCCCTAATCACAATCTCTGTGGCATCAGTCCTGCCTATGGTGGGTCTGAAATCTTCCTTGCTTACTTAAGCCATGCTTACAGTTAGGTGCTACATTTTGGGAAGAATCTCTGAGTGACCTTGAGCCTCAGTGATCTCTGTTCTGTGGAAGATACGCAGCAGCACAGAGCTATGTAGGGTGGAGCCTGTGCTAGTCAGCTTCTGTTGCTGTAATCAGTACCAGAGAAAGATCAACTAAAAAGGATGAAGGCTTCACTTGGCTTGTGGTTTCAGAGGCTTTAGTTCATGGTTGCTTGTCCCAATTCCTTTGGGATATGACAGAGCAGAAACAGTATGGCAAGAGAATGTGGCAAAGGAAACTGCTGGCCTAGAAGCCAGGAAGCAAAGAGAAAGGGGAGAGGCTGAAATACCACATGTCCTTCAAAAGCAAGCCACAGTGACCCAACTCCATTCTAGTATGCCCTGTACCCTAAAGGCTACACTACCACTGAGAGCCGGAGGTCAGCGACCAAGCCTTTAGCACATGGCTTGGGGAGACACTCATCCAAATGATAACAGAGCCCTCAAACATGAACAATCTAGACTTACCCAAGTCTTTATAACATACAATCAGCTGCTGAAATCTGCCCTTCACTCACTATGCCAACCTAGGCATTCTGTGTGGACCTGAGAATCCTGTGACTGTCCTTGCCTGTTTCAGGAAAACAAGACCCACCTGTGGTGGATTCCTGAGGCCACCAGTGGCTATCAGAGGAGCTACTGTTTGACAAGGAAGAGAGATGGCAGATATTGGGCCTTCTTCATTGCTTAGAACCAGGCCTGCTACTGGTTCAGGGTAGGTGTGAAAAGTACTCTGAAAAAAAAAAAAATTACTCTGAAAGAAACAACTACATACTTGCAAAAAAAATGCTGGCCTATGTGAGGAAAAAAATTACCAAAATGTTTCAAGATTAATGCAGGCATGGTGGCACACACCTATAATCCCAGCACCCAGGAGGCTGAGGCAGGAGGATCACTGGAAGTTCAAGGTCAGCGTGGGCTGCAAAGTGAGCTCAAATTTGACTAAATTGCATAGTGAAATTTTGTCTCAAACAAAGACACACAAAAAAATGTTCTAAGATAAAATAGAGTATCTTTCTTGAATAAATACATATAGGACTGGACAAGGTCAGAATGGGCCTAACGTTCACATAGACAGATATTTTATAGGCTTTATAGTAAGTTCTTCCTTTCCTGTCCTCAGCTCACTGAACAGGAGACATGTTTCATATATATTAAAATCATGTCTAATTGTTCTTAAAAAAATTAGTAACCATCAATGTACTACAGGAGTTAATTAGATGTGTTTGACCTATCCTCTAAATGCCTACATACTTCAAGGGGATCATGGAACATCTCTGGTTGGGTTATTAATTAATTCATTAAAATCCTGGTTTAAAAAGAATTACTTGATGCCTATAACAATCTCTTTGGGCTCTAAGCTCCTTTGGAAAATAGACCTGATAATGTAGAATTTCAAGTTTTGGATCGTAAACTCTAAACCTTCTCTGTCTTTGTTATGAACCGAAAATGTACCACATTGAAATACAAATCTACACAAGCAGACTTTTTGATCCATACAGCTGAATTGATGAGTCCTTAGGTCAAGTGTTGGTGAAGTTGTAACAACCAGGAAAATATGTGCAGCAAATACTTATTTGATTACAGGATAAAGTTGTAATGAGGCCCACTTACACAGTGTTTCAGAAAAAACATCTTTTGGTGGTGGTCGTTATTGTTGTGATTGTTGTTGTTCACAAGCCCTGGTCCTACTGTCCTCATATTGTGAAGAGTTCTCAGAACCATGCATATGGGACAATGTAATGAATCCCCTGGGATTAGTTTTCTAACTATGCGTGGTAAAATCACAACCAAAACAACTTCAGAAGTTCCATGACACCTCTGTATAACACTAGCTCTTCACCAATTAGATTGATACACTGTGCTATAAATTTCATCTAATCAACTGATAATTTGAATAGTAAAGAATTGAATAAGAAAAACAATGTGGTGGCAATTTAGTTTCCCCTGACTTTCATGAAAACACTGCCTTCCATTTGGCCCACACTCAGTTCAAGGCACTTCACTAATTTGCCAGTCATTAAAAACATATTTTATGCCCAATCTGTAATATTATACTCTTCAGTGATTTTGATAACTCTCAACAGAATTCCAGACTTGAAAATGAATGTTAGGAAGCTGGACTGTAATTGTGATATTTTAAATAAATTCACAAAGATAGACATGATTAAACAATTTATGGCTTTTGATCTTGTCCCAATCTACTGAAATCACTCAAGCTAAATATTTTCAAACAAAAAGGTGATAGTTACCTCCTCCTGTACCATATATTACCCTAATCCTGGATATACAGAAATAAAATTTCCAGATGTTTGTCTTAATGAAAGATCAGACCCCGAAAACACATTTCTGATGGCCTTAAGTGACCACCAGCATAAAACACTTTGGGTGGCACTGACTCTACTTGCATTGTTTGTATATTTCTAAAAGTAGAACTAAGAGGAGTTGAGAGAATAAATAAATTATTAATTTCACCTGAGATTGTGCAAACCCACATCAATAGCTAATGAGCCTCAGCAGGCATCAGCAACACCTAAAGAACTCCTCATGGAGCTGGAAACCTGGCCCCAACCCTCAGTTTCTGATTCTGAAGACCTCAGTGATTTCATCCTGAGAAGTTCTGTGGTAGTGCTAAGACTCCTGATACAGTAGTTGCATTTTGAGAACCCAACAGTTAAACCTATAGATTCTGTTTTTGTACACACAGGTATACTGTGACTTGTAAGATTTTGAGCTCTTAGAGCCAATCAGAGGTGTGGTGGGAAGTAAGTGTGATATTCCTCAAGGACAAAACCAGAGGTCGTTTAAAGAAGGCAACCCCATTAGAGAAGTCCTCAATCCACACAGCCAAGAGAAAGACAATTCTTTTACCTAAGAGCAAGCCAACCTAGGAACTCAGAAGTTGATGAATCTGGAAATGAAAGATGTTGTTCAAAATAGCCAAATTCATAGGGAGAAATCTCTCTTCTCATCTGAAGAGAGAGGGGACAACCATAAAGAGTTCAAAACAATTCAAGTTCCTTCTATGACCCCATGACTTTCATCCTTAAATCTTTTTTTTTTTTCGGAACTGGGATTGAACTCAGACCCTTGCACTTGCTAGGGAAGTGCATATTCCACTGAGCCATCTCCCCAGATCTAAATAGCAAACAGGAGTTTTTTTGTTTTCTTTTGGTGGGGGGCACTCAGGATGCCTTCAGAGCTGGGCTGTTTTGGCTTAAGGATGAGGGGTTTGAACCACAGCATCCTGAGCCTGACTGCTTTGTTTCAGCAAGCACTTAAACACCTGATCTAATGGGCAGGCCCCCTAATTTTTTTTTTCAGAACCAGGGATTGAACTCATCCTTAAATCTTTGCTGGTCATATATTTCATCCACTTAACTTTTAACAAATAACATACAGAAATGGGATTTCCACATTATTTTGGGTTGTCTTCGTTTGCAAACATAGACAGCTCTTGCTCAGTAATTCTTATGCTAGCGACGTTATAGGGAAATTGTTGGCTGAGTTGTTTTCTTTAAAAAAAAAATAGAGATAGAGATGGAGATGTGTGCCAATGAGATTATCAAACCATTTAGTTTTAGCAACAGAGGAAGCTCAAGCCAGATAGAATTTGGCAGGCTTCTCCTGATTTTTCTGCAAAGTCTGAGACCAGGAATCCCAGAGAAGGATTGGGTGGTGAAACCACTATTCCCTGACAATCCTTCCCCAGTAGTTATCCGCACTTTTTTTTTACCTCAGGGACTTAGAAAACTTGGGCTAAAGCAGGTGGGTTGGTTTGCAATCATTTTCCAGATAACTGCAGCTAAGAGCATCTGCACAGAATAAATCAAAACAAAACAAAACATTGATCAGAACAAATGAAAGTTGAATGCTGCTTAAAGGACTTTGAAGACTATTTTGACAAGTGTTAACTTATAAGAGATTGGCATTAGCCTATAAAGCAGCCTTTGATTAAAGGTGGAGGAAAAAATGTAACTTAATTATTTTAAGCTTGTGTTTATTGTGAGAAAATGTTATATTTCAGTACACTATTTATAAATTAAATAAAACCATAGGGAGACATCTAAGAATTGTAAAGCTGGGCTGGCAGCAATAATATCAAACATCTACTGAGCCCACTTTCTTTCCTCCACATCAAGTCTACCAGGAATCCAGGCCTGAAGAGTTTGGTAGCAAATCCAAGGTCATGCGGTAAGTAGAGCTGGCTGCCTGCATCCATGTGACTCCAAAGACCCTGCTAGGCTGCGAGTGGTTCAGAATTTGTAAAATGAAACAATCTGTTTTTCATACAGAATATTGTTGCTGGAGGAAAGTGATTCATATAGCATATGTACCTTTGTACTAAAGTTTTCTACACAGGTGGGAGCTTTCCTTGTGTTATCCAATTCTCTAAAGCAATCAAAAGCTCTGCAACTGTCTACTAACAATTTCATCTTCCTCAAGATTCTACTAACCATTTTTCCCAGATCTTGATAATCTAAAATGGAAAAACACCACCAGTTATCAAAACTCTAAACCAAACAATATCAAAAGGACAGAGCTGAGGAGGGAGCTCAGCAGTCCAAGCACTTGCCTGGAAAGCACAAGGACCCAGTTTAGTTGCTGGTACCGCATGCCATGCCACTCCAGAACCCCAGGCGTACCATGCCAGCCACCAAAACTGGGCATGGTAGCACATGCCTGTAATACCAGCATGGGGGAGGCTGAGACAGGAAGGTCACTATGAGTCTGAACAGTCTAGCAAGACCCTGTAGCAAATAACCAAATGAGTAAAAGATTTAAAATACTGTGAAAGGAAAAATATGTATCAACAGGACAAAGAAAAAAAATTAAGTTTATGGAAAGAAAGAGTTAGTGTTCAATTGTTTGATCAATCTTCAATGTCTATACCTGGTAATCTGGGCAAAAGATTCGAGGATAGCAATATGTAATAAAGCAACCATTGTTAATTTTCTATTCTTGTTCCTAAATTCTGAACCAACACTGCAGTGGTGAGGAATACAGATAGAAGCACCCACCAGGCCAGCAACCAAACTTGAGCCAGGCCTGGCCAGTGAGATTCGAGGTTGACAGAACTAGACCTAAGGAGCTAAGGCATACTGGTAGGCCCAGCAGGGCCCAGGCTGAGAGCCAGGCATGCAGTGAGGATCCTGATAAAATGGAGGTGGCAGAAAGTAATTTGGGTGAACTAGTTTTTCTGGAAGACTCCAGGTACATCAAGGGCAGGTATGCAGACAGAACTCATGGGATATAATTTAAATACAAATTCCCAATTTATGATCTGCTTTGCTAAATAGCTATAATGTTTGCTCCTATGGGGTAAAGTACAAAACCATTAGTTACAAAAGTTTGTCAATTTCTAATTTCGCTATTATTAGTATTGCTAATTGTACCACTTTAAGTAGGATACCATATCTGCCTTAACTAGATGTCCTCCCTTGGTTAATAATATCGGGAGGTGCATAGGTAACAACCTCACCAAAGTCCCACACCAAAGGACAGAGGACAGTGCCCCAAACAAAACCAATCTTTTACTCTCAATCAATAAAGAAGGCAAAATCTCGGGAGACACACAAAACAAGCAGCTCTGACACAGGCAAGATACCTACAAAACAGACCTTCCAGAGAAGTTCTGATTGCAATGATACAGCTACATCATTACCAAACTTTCACAAAAAAGTATCACAGAAACCAAAATAAATAGTTTCTTCTCAAATAGAAAATGACAAAAAGAAGGAATAAAATGCAATCTCAGGCCCTGAGCCCACCTAGAAGAAAATCTGGAAACATCAGCAAGAAGAAATTAGAAGTCACGCATCTGAAATCTCAGGAATAATAGCAACAGCATTTTTTAAAAAACTGCAGAAAAGTATAGAGGAAATCAGATCTGAAATAATCTCACAGGTAAAAAAAAGAAATGATAACTATAATGAAAGAATTGCTAAGTGATTATGAAGAAGACATTGATAAAAAAATAGAAGAGAATAGAAAAATGATGGAAACATTCAGTGAGTAATACAGGAAAGAAACAAAATACATGGTACAAATTCAAAGCGCTATTAAGGAAAAAACTCCATTAAAAGTTGGCAAAACTCTTTGAATAAAAGTGAAGATGGACATTGAGACCTTGAAGACACTGTTGCAGCTAGCGAAAACTTAAGCAAAAATCTTTTAACAACAACTTGAATCCAAGAATCAATAATTCAACAGCTGTAAGATGATGCAAACATGAACAACATAAGACTAACAGAAATCAATGAGAAAGAAGGAGCCAACACAAATGATATAAAAAGAACATAGGCAGAAGCAATAGCAGAAAACTTCCTATATATGGGAAAATAATCTGACATTCAGGTAAGCAAGGCATATACAACTCCAAATAATACCACCCCAATTAAAAGTACACCCAGAAACATCTTAGGCATAATACGGAACACGTATTTTTCCTCAAGTATTGATATGTTGAACTTTAAGTCCTTACAGAATATGATAAAAAAATTTTAAATAAGAAT
>NW_004524654.1:3191169-3195673 GCF_000260255.1 Octodon degus
AAGAAAGAAAGAAAGAAAGAAAGAAAGAAAGAAAGAAAGAAAGAAAGAAAGAAAGACAAAAGAAGAAACTCATAGGTTAAAAGTCAAAAGATGGAAAACAATACTACATGCTCCAGGAACTCAGAAGAAAGCAGGGGTAGCTATCTTCAAAGACAATCTGAACTTCAAACCAGTAATGGTCAAACAAGATAAAGAATGTCACTATATACTAGTTAGGGAAAAAAACTGAGAGTAAGAGATAACAGTTATAAATATGTATGCATCAAATATGCTAGCATCCAATTGTATAAGACAAATTTTAATGAACGTGAAAAATCTAAAAGCCAACATCACGATCTTAACAGGGGACCTAACAACTCCTTATCTAAAAAGAATAGATCAAGCAGACAAAAAATTAGCAAAGATGTAGCAGAATTGAGCCAAAACTTTGAATAAATGGACTTATGGACATACACAGACTGTTCCACCCAACAACATCTAAAAACACATTCTTTTCAGCTGCAAATGGGATGTTCTCTAAAATAGACCACACGCAAGTCGATAGATTATGCTTAGGTGAATGCAAAATACCAGAAATTATCCCATGCATATACCACAGCAGGAAACTAACAACAAAAAACCATAAGTACTTGAAAATTAAATAACACCCTCCTCAGTAATCAATGGGTTACAGATAAAATTAAACAATACCTACAATCCAATGAAAATTCAAACACAACTTACTGGAATTTGAAGGATGCAATATATCAGTTCTCAGGGGAAAATTTATAGTGGTGAACTCAAACGTTAGGAAAACAAATAAATACCCTAATGATGCACCTCAAAATTCTAGAAAAAAAAAAGACCAAACCAAGCCTAAAGCTCAGAAACAGCAGGAAATTATAATGATTAGAGCAAAAATTAATGCAATCAAGACAAAGAAAACAATACAAAAATAATTAATCCACAAGCTAGTTCTTTAAAAGATTAAGTGAAATTGATAAACACCTAGCCAACCTCATCAAAAAGAGGAAAGAAAAAATGGAAATCCAATCAACAAAAAATGAAAAGAGAGAAATTACTATAGATCCTGTGCAAATTCAAAATATCATCAATAGCTACTTGGAAAATCTTTGCTCTCATAAAATTGAAGACACAGAAGAAATCAACAGATTCTTAGAATACAAATTGCCAAAACTGAATCAAGAAGATATAAAAAAACTCTGAATAACCCAATTTCAGACAATGAAATTGAAAATGTAATAAAAAAAAACTTATGGTCAAAGAAAAGCCTGGGTCCAAAAGGATTTGCTGCTGAATTGGATAAAACATTTAGAGAAGATTTAATCCCAATACTCCTCAAACTCTTCAATGAATTGAAAAGGAAGAAATCCTCAAAAAATGATTCCTGGAGGCAAGCATTATACTGATACAAAACAAGAGAAAGAGTCAACAAAAAAGAGAATTACAGACAAGTCCCCCTCACGAAAATAGATACAAAAATCCACAATAAATTAATAGCAAATAGAATACACCAAGTCATCAAGAAGATTAAACACCATGACCAGGTAGGATTCATCCCAGGGATACAAGGATGGTTCAACATATGCAAATCTATAAATGTAATACATATGTCAATAGAGCCAAAACCAAAAACTACATGATCATCTCAGGACACAGAAAAGGCTTTTGACAAAGTCCAACACTCATTCCTGAACAAAGCCCTACACAAAATTGGAATGGATGACCTATATGTCAACCTGATAAAAGACGTCTATGACAAACCAATAGCCACAACATAATTCTAAATGAGGAAAAACAGAAACATTTTACTCTCAAATCAGGTACAAGACATTCATGTTCTCTATCACCATTCCTATTCGATTTAGTTCTGGAGTCATTAGCTAGAGCCATTAGACAAGAGAAAGAAATAAAATGAATAAGAGTAAGTAAAGAAGAAGTTAAACTATCATTATTGTGAACTATTATTTGTGAAATGACATGATGCTCTACTTGGAAGACCCAAAAAAACTCCACCAAGAAGCTCCTAGAATTAATGAATAAACTCAGTAGCATATCAAGATATAAAATCAACACCCAAAAATCAAAAGTGTTCCTTTACTAACAAACTCACTCAGAGAGAAATAATACCCTTCACAATAGCATCCAAAAAGTGCAATGGCCTGAGTTCAATCCCCGGTTCCAAAAAAAAAAAAAAAAAAAAAAAAAGAAAGAAAAAAAGAAAAGAAAGAAATACTAAAGAATTAACCCAACAAAGGAAAGAAAAGATCTATGCAATGAAAATTAAAACATTTTTCAAAAAGAGATTGAAGAAGATTTCAGAAAATGGAAAGATATTCCTTGTTCCTGGATAGGCAAAACCAACATTGTGAAAATGGCCATACTCTCAAAATTGTTATACAGATTAAATGCAATCCCTATCAATATACTGTCAACATACCTCACAGATCTAGAGAAAATGTTTCTAGAATTAATTTGGAACCAGAAAAGACCTAGAATAGCAAAAATAACCCTAGGCAGCACAGGCAAGGCAGGATGCATTATGATTCCTACTTGAAATTGTACAACAAAGCTACTGTGATAAAAATCAGCTTTTTACTGACAAAAAAAAACCCTACCCAAGAATCAATGGAACAGATTAGAAGATAAAAATATAACCACAAACACACTCAGCCATCTTATCTTTGACAAATTAGCCAAACATGTTCACTGGAAAAAAAGATAGCCTCTTTTAACAGATGGTGCTGGAAAAACAGGCTCACTATATGCCTAAAACTAAAACTAGACAAGAGCTATTGTTATGCACTAAACTAAAGTAAAAAATGGATTAAAAATCTAAACATTAAAACAGAAACACTAAATCTACTGGAAGAGAAAATAGGTACAAATCTTGAAGACATAGTGGTAGGCAGAGAGTTCATGAACAAAAACCAAACTGCATGAGAAATATTTCAAAGAATCAACAACTGGGACCTCATCTCATTGAGAAGTTTCTACACATCAAAAGAAATCACCAATAATAACACAAACAAAGGACTTCTAGAATATATAAAGAACTGAAAAAAAAACAGGCCCCCAAATTCAAAGACCCAATCCAAAAATGGACATCTGAGATGAATACACACTTTGCAGAGGAAGAATTACAAGTGGCAAATAAATATGTGAAAAGTTGTTCCACAACACTTGTCACTTGAGAAATGCAAATTAAAACAACAATGAGATATGATCTCACCCCAAAAAGAATGGCTATCTGAAAGAAAATAGTGACAAATACTGGAAAGGCTGTGAGTGAGAAGGAATCTTTATCCACTGTTGCTGGGAATGTACACTAGTACAACCACTATAGAAATCAACATGGAGACTTCTCAACACATTAGGACTGGAAATCCCATTCAATCCAGTTATTTCCTTTCTGAGTACTTTTATACAATAAGTATTACTCAGCTATAAAGAAAGACAACTTGAGGCCTAAATAGGTAAAAGGATGCAACTAGCAGCTATACTCATAAGAGAAATAAACTAGACCCACACATGTAAATATCATATTGTCTCCCTATTGTCAGAACCTGAAAGAATACATAAAACCTGGAAGGTATAGTAGATATAGTAAAATGGAAAGAAAGTGAACATAAAGATTAAACAATAAAGATAAGGGAGAGGAGAAAAGATAGGGAACAATGAAAGCGGATAAATCATGCAAGTATATATACAAGGCTGAGATAGATTGTACTAATAATTTCCATCAGTTTTTTTTGAAAGAAGCAGTTAATGTTTAGAATTTTCAATTTCACTTTGATTATTCAGTAGCTCTGAATACTGATACCTGCAATCTAAACAACTACATGGAGGACAGCAATATGTAATACGTGAACCATGGTTGAACGCCTATCACTTTGGTCTTCGAAATGTGTACGGTTTCCAATGTCTTGTCAATTACTATTATACACTCTTTAAAATAAATTTAAGAAAAAGTTAAAAAGATAAGAAAAAATAAGGTCTATTAAAAGCAAGCATTAATAATCAATTATTTGTCCAATCTCACATAGCTGTATCTGTTAATCTGAGCAACAGATTTAATGATAAAAATAGGTAATATAACAACTATTGTTAATTTAATATTCTTGTTTTGAAAATCTGTAGCACATGTATTGTATGTTTCCCTGTTTCTGTCTTTGTTTCTGCTATTTGTTTTGGTTTTTGTTTTAACTTTTCAAATGAAATAAAATTAAATTTAATAAAAGAAATTCTATATCATTTTATTATGCTGTGTTGCTTTGTTTTTTGTCTTTCTTCTTGTTACTTGTTTTTGGTTTTTTACTCTTTAAAATAAAAAAGAAACAATATCTTACAAAAAAAGGATAAACTCAACACTCTCAGCTTAGGATTTTTCATCATCTTGCAAAAGAATTGAAAATGTACTTAACAGATGACAAACGAGTTGCTGCTAAAACCCCCACCTCACCCTCCAAACCTGCTATTCTCCCCCACATACTTTCCACCTTTA
>NW_004524654.1:3196678-3206336 GCF_000260255.1 Octodon degus
TATGATGAAAAAACATTTTAAAAAGTTAAAATATATTTTAGAAATAGGCATAAAGAATTACATAATTCTTATGTTTACTCATAAGTCCAGAAATCTAACCATATACAACCTTGTAGCAGGACAGTCCTACAACATTCCTTTTGCTGTCTCCTGCCTTCATTCACCACCCCCTTCTTTTTGAATAATCATCTACCCAAGAGAGCATGGCAGTATCTGGCATGTCATGACAAGCTGTATTTCTTTCTTTGTCATTCTTTTTCTGCCCACCAGCCACTCCTTAGCTCTCCTGGTAGAATGCAGCTCAGTCCCTGCCTCCCACTCATTTCTGTCATGATCTTCCAGGTCTAAGCTCACTAACTGTCACCTCCCCTAGATGAGTTACCTCCTGCTGGGTCTTCACACATTGCAATCAGGGGCATTGTACTCCATTCATCTTTCTAAAGTCTTTGTCTTTTTAAATCATATATAAATATGTTGAAAATGGCCATCAAAAGATAAGCATGCCTTTACCACTTGGCCTGTAAATGTGGTATTCTTTGATTTTATTTTGCAGATGTGATTAAAAACCTGCCATCAGGGAGATGACTCTGGGTAAACTCTTGGGCCCTTAAAAGAGGGGAAGAGGAGCATTGCATTCGCATGTGAATAAGAGACAGTGTGACTACAGTGGTGGAGGCCCTGGAACACTAACCCAAGCCGGGGACACCTGCAGCCACGCGGTATGATAGATCAATTCTCCTTAGACAAAAATCTGACTCTGCCTGAAGCTTGATGTCCACTCTGTGAAACTGATTTCCAGTTCCCAGCCTGTGAGAGAACAAGCCAACAAAGAATAATTATTCCTGATAGCAGTCATGCAAATTTCACTCATGCATTATCAATTTAATTTTTTTCAAGTTATACATGAGATCCAAATGTGTCTTGATCATCCATCTTCCCATCTCATTCTATTGCCCTCCTCTGGAGAACTGACTGTCATGGGTTTTCACCAGTCCAACCCTTTTTCAGTGGCACAGTCTGCACAGTGTACTCAAGGAAGATGCTAGTTTAGCTTATGTTTAGGATTCAGTGACCCCAACTTACTCCCCAAAAATGTATGGTTTACTTCTATCTGCTTATAAACTTTACATAATTAGACTAACATTATATAAGTTGCTCATATAACATATCTTTTCACCCCACATTCTTTTTTGAGATCTATCTATATAGTCATAAGTACATATTTCTAGTTAATTTATTTAATTTCTGGTTAATCTGTTTCCTCTATTACAGTGTATCCCATTCTGTAATACCCATAATTTGTTTATCAATTTGTAAATAAATCAATTTTAGGTCCAAGTGAATTTCATAATAACATCGCCTTCCCAGAGCCTCCTACTGATTCGTATTGCAGCCTGTTCCCCACAGGCCATCCAACCTCCTTCCTGTGCTGCTTCGCTTTGTTGGCTTTCTTTGGCTGTCTTTGGTTCCTTAAATCTATCACTCTCACCGCCACCTTTGGACATCTGCTTGTGCTCCCCCCTGGACCACTCTATCCCCAGATATTTCCATCTCTAGCTCTTTATTCAAATCTTCTTAAATTTCATTTCACCTCTGCAGACTTCCCTAACTACCTAACCAAATTAACCACATCTTATCACTCTCTCCCACAGCTCTTCTTTTATTTCCTTCCATGCACCTCTCCCTATCAGTACTTCGTGTTTGCTCCTTGATGTATTGTCTGTCCCCTTGAACCACACAAACATGTTTATGCACTACTCCATCATAATATCTGGAATGGCAGCTGGCGTGGAGTGAATAGGTAGCATATATTTGTTGGATTGATGAATGGATGCGCAGATGCAATGGATTGATGGACAGATGGATGGATGGACAGATGGATGGATGGATAGATGAATGAGTGGTGAATGAAGGTATAAAGAAATAAATATCTTGAGAGTAGATTAGAACTAACCATCAATTGCTCATTCATTCCTAGCACAGATTTTTATCAAGTGCTCACTGTAATAAAGTCCTTGAGTTAGTACAGGTGATAAGAAGACATAGTTCACCGAGAAAGCGCTTATTCCACTGAGCCATCTCCCCGGCCCAGGAAGACATAGTTTACTCAATGTAACGACTTCTTATTCAACAGATTTAGTTAGTGGGGGCTGTCCCATGGAGTGTGGAAAACTGCCATGGTATTTATTGAAACATGGTTTTGACTTTACCTCTCACTGCATGCTTTCTCAAGCAGGGTGGATGTGTGCTCCCAGCAGAGACTAAGCCTTTAGACTCTTAACAATAGTGGGAGGGGATGGGAAGCTGCTCACTGCAATAATTATGCCTCTCCTTAGCAAGGAGGAAAAGATTTAACCAAGCCTGCCCTGATTTAGGCAGGATTCCAACAGGTGGAAAGACTGTCCCCTAACTGCCAAAAGAAGATGTCACAGAGCTGCCAAGGATCTACTGGGGCTCAGAAATAAAATGTATTGTGTACTTTATCATTCGCTTCTAAATTTTTCAAAGCCTCTTATTACACCTCATGAATGTAATTTCAAAATTTATCTAGCTTCATTGCGGACCTGCAGCTTTGGTAATTCTTTCTAGAAAATCCATTTTCTAAGTTTTAACTATATCTTCCTTCCGTATAGCCAGAAAATACACACTGAAGTCTGTGCCTGAAGGAAATTATGGCCGGTGATTTTATGTATCTCGTGGCCCTTTTCAACAGTGATCTTCCTCTTTAAAGAAAATTCTCAACTACTAGGTTTCATCTTTTTTTTTTTTACATTAACTTCAAACCCCAAATCTAAATGGATTTGACAAAGGAAAGCAAAAAAGAATGGGTGATTCTAAAGTGCGTGAACTCTGGGGCTGACTAAAGGAAAGGATAACTCGGGACTAGGCATGAACAGTAAAGCCTCTTATATCAACCCATAAACACAAAGTTTAACTCAAGTGGCCACCTAGAGTATCTGGGTGCTTGAGGAAGGCAAGGAGCCTTGTTGTGCAGGGTTTACATAATTGATAAAGTAAGCTGGGTTCCATCTTTTTCATCACAACTTAAGTTATGCAGAATGGAAAGTGAGTGACTGGTACCAAAGTCATCTTGCCCTAACAAGTCACCCAGTGTCTAAGAGTTGCAAGTGTTAATGCCCTTGAGAACAAAACTTTAATGAGTAATTTTAGCCCCGTCAAATCATGCTGATTCGGAGACCTTATATTTCTCCAAGGGGAGGGGGGCTCTCCAAGACCATCCCTAGGTTGCTGGGTTGTGAGAATTTCCAAGAGAAATCCAACATGCAGAACTTCCCTTTAAAAAAAATTTCTTATTCTAAATTTTGGGAATGCATTTGAATATGCTTTAGAATTTTCTGCATAGAATTCCTGTGGGCTGAACTGGACTTGTGAACTACCAGCTGCTACCTTACTATGTGACTTGGTCTTCCATATTTACATATCCTCTTTATTTTTTTTCTATGTCTTCTTTTCCTTGATTATAATCTACTGATATATGTTAAACTAACACTGGTGGTTTATTTGGGAAAGCTAGTATATAACTTGACATATCTTAGTGAACTTAAATTCCATTATCCATCTCTACTTTTCTTCCACTTTCCTACTGATCCCCTTTCTCATTACTAGAAGTCTATCTCCTGGTTTCCTGTCCTCTCTTATTCATTCATTCAATCATTCATCCAAGCATCCATTTGTCTATTGATTGTTAGGTTTCTCCTATAAGAAAAAAGCATGTGATATTTAACTTTCTGAGTCTGGATGATTTCACTAATGTCATGGTTTCTAGCTCCATCCACTTTCCTGATTTTGTTCTTCTTTGTGGCTAAGTAATATTCCATTGTGTGTATATAACAATATTTTCTATATGTATGTATTTTTGCTTTTTCCTCTAAATACTTTCCCCTCTTTTGAATTTCTTTTAACTTCTTTGTTTTGCTTTTTTTAAAAAAACAAATCTTGTACATTTGTATCTGGTAATCTGAGGGCCTGCTGGTTAGCTCTGTTGTTTAAGTAGCACAATCAGGCTCAGGATACCATGGTTTGATCCCCAGCTCCTCGTTCCTTACCAGACCCACCCTTAAGGCAGCCTGAGCCAGCCAAAAAAAATCCTATATCTGATAATCTGAACAACTAATTTGAAGATAGCATCATGGAACACAGGAACCATTGGTGAATTCCTTTTACTTTGTTTAGTGAAATCTTATATTGTTTCTAATGCTGTTTTTTTTTCTCTATTACTATTTTGTATTTTTAAAAATTACATATATATATGTATATACCCTACAAATGCAGGGTATCAACCACCCTAAGAGACATGAGAAATTTATCAGATACCTTTTTAGAACAAACCACTAAAATTCAACAGCTACGAACATACAGTGATGAAGATACGTTGGTTAGTGATACAAATATAGTCATGCAGAAGTGTTTCTTCTCCACAATCCCCAGAAGGACATTTGCAAGCCATGGAGTACACAAGGTAGTACACGTAGCACAGTACTGACCCAGAGGACTATCCTCACATTGCAGTCTGCTTCTGCCCTCTGATCATTATAACAACCAAAAAATGTTCCTACCAAGCTACAGATGTCCTTTGGGAGGTGGTTCCAGTTGTTTTAAGAACATCTGACATAGACTGGTCAAATAAGAGGTCAATACATTTCAGTTTTTCACTGGCTGTATGACCTTGGGTGATATGCTTGACCTCTTTGAGTTTTCTAGTGTTTAAAGTAAAGAAATGCTGCTACCTACTTCATAGGCATTTTTTTAAAATTTCATACATCAATAATCGCAAATATTGGATAATCAAGCTCCAAACAAGTGCTACCCCTTTATATGGTAATTGTGTTGGGATCAGGTGGTAGTCACTGATTCCTCATCCCTCAGTCTGAAATTTCTCTTAATTCTGAACATTCTTTTCTAGAATTTGTTAAGGGAATGCAGACCAAAGACATGTCTTGTAGAGATGACTCCGGACAAAGGTTTCCATCATTTTGTTGATTCTAAAGTCATTTAGAAGAAAGCCACAAAGATACTACTGCCTCAGTATTTTCAAGCTATTTCATTTCAGCATTTTCAGATTTTACCATTTAAGAAAATAAGAAGTGATTTTCAACCACATCACAAGTGATAAATCAATTTTCTCGACATGACTGATGGTATCTTAAGGGAAACATCCAAGTTTATGCTCTTTCTGTCACTCTGTGATCTCTAACATGGGACTCGGGGAACTCTTAATAAACACAAACACAGGGCAGCCACATACTACTGGTGGGTGTTGTCTCTATCTATGTGTCTATATATGCAAGTACACATGCACCCTCAAGGGTTCATACTTCTATCTTCTGTGTTCCCAAGACATCTGAGCATCACCTTATCTATAAGCACAGCTTGCCTGAGGGTCTGCTGCTATAAGCAGCTCCTCCTTAATCTCCCACAGCCCTAGACCACAGCTGTCTCCCTTCCCACACTTTGTATCAACTTTGTAGGGAGCTCAGCATTGTTCTTAATTCATTATGTTGGTGAGTGTATAGACTGGTACAACCACTAGAAAATCAGTGTAAAGATTCCTCAAAAAGCTAGCATTAGCGATCCCATTTGACCCAGATATTTTCCTTCCTGGTATTTTTTCAGAAGAACTGAAAACATCACACTACAATGCTATATATGTACACCCATGTTTATAGCAGTGCAATTTGTCATACCCCAATCCTGGAAACAACCCTTATCAACTGAGGAATGGACAAAAAGATGTCACATTTTTATACAATAGAGTATTACTCAACTACAAAAGAGATAAACTGCAGGCTTTTATAGGTAAATGGATACAATCAGAGACCACACTCATAAGTGAAATAAGTCAGACCTACATGTGTAAACATTGTATTGTCTTCCTAGTGTAAGAATCTGAAAGAGTAAATAAAATCTGAAAAGTACATTAGATACTGTGAAAGGGAAAGACACTGCTTTAAAAAAAAACAGTGCAGAAAAAAAAACCATACTCAAGAATTTGTATATATCACAGATTTTATCCAAGATTATATGGAAGAAATACTTTCAGCACAGCTTGACAATAATGTTTGTGTTAGTGTTAGACTACTATTTTATAAGGTTTTATTAACCACCTTGCCACATTGCTGGACTATCCTCCAAGTCCCCTCAAACTCTGCATTTTTCTTTGCAGAATGATCCCAATCTCTACAGCCCTTGCCCCTCAGCAGGACTGAGGCCCTGCCCAAGGTCTCCTGCACCCTCTGCTGTAGAGCTCACCCTTTCTGGGCTCATTTGGCCATGACAGGACCACCCGAGTGTCAGTACTTCCAGCTTTGCTGATAATTTATGCCACCCCTCTCAAAAGATGGGGAGGGGTACAGCTATCACTGTCTTTTAATAATAATTTTTCTCTCAGTGTTAGAGAATGTTTGTCACTGGAGCAAGATGATTTGAACTCAAGATACGGGAAATTCCTCAAATCCTTACTGTTTATTTATTTATTTATTTATTTATTTATTTGGTGCAGGGTCTTGCTACACAGCTCCGACTCATAGTGACCCTCCTGTGTCGTCATTACCAAGCACTGAACTCAGGACCTCACGCTTGCCAGGCAGGCACTTCGACTGCTGAGCTATCTCTCGAGCCATCAAACCCGTACTGTTTGTGAGACACCGGCCATGGGTCTGACGTATGAGAAGTCCTTATAACAAATCATTTCTTTAGGTTTTAGGTAATAATTTCATGCTGAATGTGGCCCTGTTTCCACAAAAGAAGTGGGCTAGTGGAGAGTCAGCCACTGCCACCCTGCACCTTGGGTTCTCATTTGTTAAAGAGCGAGAAGGAACCAGATGAGCCCAGTCGATCTGGGATTACAAATCATCATGTAGAAAAGAACAGCGAAAGGTTGAGAGACCAGGTGTGTCCGACAATTACCAGCAAAAATAAAACACCTATTTCATGGCATAGTAAATTACAGGTGTTTTATGGCTCTATATTTATATTTTCAACATCCCTGTTATTTCTTAGGAATGATGTAAATCAATCAAACTAAAAGCACAGAAATAGGATAAATTGCAGCAAACACAAATATTAACATTTTCAATGAATTCACCGTGTAAAATATGTTCTCATGAAACTTAGACCCAAGGCCATGCATTGGCTTAGTTAGTACTAACTTTATATAATTTTTGCACATTACTGAACAAGAAAAATCTAAAACAACAAAAGTTTCTTTGAAGCAAACCTAAGCCAAGTCAGTGGTTCGCTCAGTTCAACTTACAAAGTTTTGTGTTAAAAACAAGCAATAAAATAAAATCATCTCTCTGGAACTAAAATAATTTTCTTCTTTAAAGTAAAATACCCATATTTTATGTTCACTGTAATCCCGTGATTCCAGAGCACACACAGAGAGTAATTTCTCTGGTCTACAGAAAGTTGATTAAACATAATTCAAAATAGTTTTTTTTTCACTCCACAAAAAGGAAAAAGAAATTGCAATCTTAAACTTATCTAAAATATAAAGTCTATTGACATGCAAAATTTAAAATTTGAGGTTAAAAAAACTAACAATAAATAGACATAATTTAAACTATGAAGTAGGATACCGCAAGCACTCTCCAGGCCTGTGTTAATTTTTAGTAGCAAAAAAGATATGTTATATTTTCTTTACCATGTTTAAACCATTTAAGCACTACTACTAGAATGTCCTTGTCACTCCATAACCTTTATTTCACAGTTGCAACTTTTAAAAGGACCTTATTCAACAACCCCAACTCAAAAATGAGTAGGCACATTTTAAGTATGCTGCCACCAAGTGGCAGTCCTGCTATAATCCCTTGACCAAAATTTCAAAGTGTTTGGCTTTACCTGTCACTCAGAAATAGATCTCTTTAAAAAATCTTCTTCTCTATAGATTTACTGGGCTTCGTTACCAATTAACGTTCCACCACTGACTCCACAAAACATTGACATTTGTAGTCCCCTCATAAGGCAATTCTTTTTCCACTAGTATAAATTCTTTCAGCATGAAAGTTCTAAGAAACAGAATTGCCTTTCGTATGTGAGACAATATTAGCCACATTTTAATGGCTAACCTCGAAGATTACATTTTAGATCAACTTTTAAAGAAATGAACATCTACGGTACAACTAAGCAGGTTTTCCACTAATTCTTAGCTTTTCTTTAAATTGTCTTATCTGAATTGCTAAACTTGGCTTCAGAATCCCTTCTCAGCAATTTGTTCAAAGCCTTGGAGTTCTCTCAGACTTGAGGAGTCCTGTGGGCCTTGGTGACAACCATATGTCCTTCTGTCTCACTAATAGGCACCAAGGTGCTTCATTCATGCTGCAGAAGTGAATTCCAGACCCACGTTGCCCCTTCCTCGCTCTTCATGAGACAGCAGAGAGTACCCAAGCCCTTTTTCCATCTCTTTCCAACTACAAGTAGCTAAGTTTCTATTTTATTTATCTTCGCCCTAACTTTCCTAATCCCAAGCCATGTATTTCCATTAAGAGCATCTGGCAGAACTTGTTGAAACTAATTTTTATAGAGAATTTCATTAGTTATATCAACCTCTCAACTACCTTAGCAAAATACTCCGATCTCTCACCTGTATAAATTGTTTCGTCAATACTTTTAAAAAAAATTAAAAGCTTTGAAAACTGTCTTCTGAAAAAAACATCTATCCCTTACTCAGGAATATATTCTACAAAAATGTTGTGAAATATATCAGTTTATTCTGTTTCATCACAGGGAACTTTCCATAGTGCTTTCACACATATTTTACAATCCACTCAAACTAAACAACTATATACACAATCATTATTAAAAAAGAAACGATGAGGTGGTTTAAAACGCAGCATTAATCAATTGGGCTAAGAGGGGTTTTTTCCTTCTAGTACAAAATATCTGAACTTCACTTTTCCTTGTCTCATTCTCTGCTACTCCTCTCTCCTCTCCTCTTCTCCCACCAGCCTCTGCCCACTCTGTCCAGCCCATTCTCAGCCCTGGACCTTCCCCACCCTCCCACTGCTCAGGTGCTCCACCAACTTCTTTCCACTTGCACTCCCAGAGAAGAAGGCTGCTTACCTTTGGTGTCTACATCAGGGTTGCATTTCTGTAACAAGCTACCCGAGAAAGTCAACTTAAAAGAAGAAAGAGTTATTTTTATTCATGCTTTCAAAAGTTTCAATCCAGCACCACTTGGCCCTGTGGTGAGGCAGTACATCATGGCAGGAGCCCATGGTTCTCACTCATGGCAACCAGGAAGTGAAGCAGACAAAGGAAGGGGCCAGGGTCCCCAAATCCCACTCAGCAACAACCTTCCTATGATGCTGGCAGCCATGCCCTTGGCACACGGGCTGTGAGACCCAGGATGCAAACTATGGCCATATCCTAACGACCTCTGCCTATTTGGACAATTCTAGTCAGTCCAGTTAACCACTCCACTTACACAAGAAAAATACAACCAAGACACAAGTGTATCTTTTGAAGACAGAATAAAAACTTTGGTTCACCCCCCAAATGTTTAAATTCCTCATATATTTTCTCGACCTCCTTCATGTCATTGGCTTTTGCATGGACCTGAAAGCCAGGCTGACCACATTTGATATAAACTCAAACTCTCTGGAGTTTTATTTCTTTTTTTCCTGGGAAGTTAGAGAAT
>NW_004524654.1:3207606-3220931 GCF_000260255.1 Octodon degus
GAGAAATGGAATTGCTTTAAGCAAATATTATATCAGTGGAATGCTTTATATAAAGAACATAAATATAAGAACAGGTTAGTGCTATGCCATTAGATGTAAAAATAGCCATTAGAATATTACTAAATTTTTTTCTAGAAATTCTTTTCCCCTATCTTCTTGCTCTTTATTCACACTTTACTCAACCATATAAAATATATTATCCTGTGTGCTGTGCTTTGTTTTCCCAAGTTTGAAGTGGCTTTTGTTTTGCTTTTATTTGTTTGGACTTTTTGTGGTACTGTGGATTGAACCTAAGGTATTTGCAATGAACTATATCCCTACACTATTTGTGTTTTCCACTTTGAGGCAGGGTCTTGCTAAATAGCTAAATTGCCCAACCTTCACTTGAACCTACAATCTTCTCACTTGCCTTTGCCTTCCAGAGTGGTAGGCCATTTATAATGTGTCCCTCCGCACTCAGCTCCTAAGTATGAAAGATCACACAGGCTTGTGATTTGTTTTTCCTGGTGGATTTTGCTAATTGGGTCTCATTTCTTTGCATGAATATGATTATTTTTAGAGTTCTGCTTTATTTTATTTTATTTTGTTTTGTATTGTTTTGTTATACTATAAAGAAAATTTACTTAAGGAAAATCCTGGAAGTCTAGAAGCAAGATGAATTCCACAAATAACAATTTTTGTTTTCTCTGCTGGTGAATGGAGATAGTCCCAATACTGTAAAACCCGAACGTTTCGTTTGTGTCAGGGTTTCTCAGACTACTAAGGCTGTAGTGACCTGATCTACAAAGCTTCCTAACAGATGGCTCATGGTTACTATTTTCAAGAAAGGCTTTCTTCCATTAGCCCAGTGCCAATGCTTGACACAGGGCTCCTTAAGGTCCCCTGATGGGCAGAAGGGTTGTTAATTTTATTTGTAGAGCACTGTAACATGGAGAGTGTGGCTTCATGGAGCCCAGCTTTCTGAAGCCTCTTATAGTTGACTTTCTCCTTTAACCACTTCTGGGCACAACTATTTTTTTTTGTTTTCTTGAAAGCTCATGAGTAAACCATAAAATGATACCTTAGATTTTGACTATGCATGCTTGTTTTCAGTGCAGAGTCTGTTCAGGCACCTTACCCATTAGTTTGCAATTTGGGCAAGTTATTCTATATCATTTATGAAACAATTTATGTATGCATAAAATATAGACTCAATATTTACAATAATATGACGTTCATACCTTGTTATTAAGAGTGAATGGGCTTAGCTGTACAAATGATTTGAATTTTGGGTGCTACATAAATGTTAGCCATGCATTTACTCATTTCCTAAATCATTCAAAAGTAATTGCTTGTTAAATGCCTACTGTGTGCCCAACACCATTCTAGGCACAAAAGACATGGTGATGATAGAGAAAAGTTTAGAGGAGAAAGTAGAGTGGAGAACAAGACTGATAAGAAATGACAGTGTTTCCCGGCTTCTGAGCCCCATCTACATGAGGAAGCCAGACTCCAAACTCCAGTTCAATGTCACTGGTCTCGCATGGCCAACCAGGACTAGAGTGCACAGCCTGGGTACATCTGCAATGTATAGAATGCTTTGTGAATTCACAAGTGCAATAAAGCCAGAGTCAAAGAAGCTTCCATTGCAGGCTTAGGAGATGAGGGGGAGGGAGTAGGAGATTGTTCTTTTTCATGATTCTTTTAAGCACTCTGACTTCTTACCATGTGTGTACAGTATATTGTTTGAATGAAAAAGAATGAGAAAAAGTCTAGGCTCGTACTATTGGCTAATGAAATCTGATAAATAATAAGCACATGTGTAGGCAGGAAAGGCCTGGACCTTGGTCAGTCCTTCTCAGGGACTTTATAGAACTGGGCAAAAACTATGAAAGCCACCTTTATTTGTGAGTAGATGAGTGACCGAATGGGATAAAGTCATATTAATAAAGGTAGTATCAGTAGTGGTTAAGCCTGGAACACATATAGTCCACAGATGGCCCATGTGGAAATCAGACAAGCCTTGTCCTTTAGAAGAACATAGTCCCCTGCCAGCATGGAGGCTCTGGCTGAACTGAGCATTGACTGAACTTCAGATTCCACTAGCCCTCTTGCCTGAGCTGCCGTATACATTAAAAGTCTGCTCAACAATATGGAGTTACTCTGAGTGAAGAGCACGGAGGTAGAACTAGATGCGTGGCTCAAACTTTGGCTCCTTCTCCTGCCAACACCATGAACTTGAACAAGTTCCTCCAGTTCCCTTATAAGGTGGAAATAAAGTACCTTTTAAACACAAAACGTGTTGTGACAGTCTAAGAAGGAAATACATCATCTAGCACGGAGAACACTGTTTTCAAATAGTCACTAGCCAATCAATGTTTGCTGTCTTCTCTGTCCCAGCTTCATTCATTTTGGATACTTTTGAAAAATATATTTCAGTTTGTGCAATGGCTAAACTACAGTGTATTCATGGGCTTCCTCTTCCATGGGGCAGAGAATTAAGTGATGGCATCTGAAAGTCCTTTCCCAGTAACACCTCTGCCCTATGATTCAAACCTATCATAAGTGACTTGGTGCAGCTCATGTCACTTTGAGTATAAAGCTTCTTTTGCTACAAACTAAAATAGTAACATTGCATGGCCTTGCTCTACAGTTGAAATGAGGTAGTGCACCTGACTGTATTTTCTTTTCATTTTAAAACACTGCCTAACTAGAAGATATGAAGTCATTGGAAAGTATAAAGTTAAAGCTAGTCCTATGCTTCTCCAGTGTTCATAAACAAGGAGACATTCACTAGGTAATTCTGAATTAATATATAAATACATTAATCAATGAATGAGTTTAATAATGATTTTCAAAAACAGATGGGATAAGGTACATCAATATTATCCAGGGAACTTGCTTAAGACTTCCTTGGGGATGAGCTAGATCAGCGGATCTCTACCTCAACTGCACACTGCACTGACTAAGGACCTTTAAAAAATTGCCTGTATCCCACGCCCAGCCTTGGAGTGGAGGCTGTCTGGGGTGTGGTCTATGCTTCTGGGTTTTTTAAGCTCCCTTAGATGATTCTAATGTACAGACAAGGTTGAAAATCACTGTTCTGATTCAATAAATGCCAAGGTAGGTCTGGATATTTGGAAACCCAGAAGTCACCTGCAGTGCGCTGTTCCTTGCCACTTCCCTTCATGAAGGCTGCAAGAAGAAATGATTCAACCTTCACCATAGTTGGGCAGCCAGATCTGGACTAAAGGTCAGAAACCTTGTGGCTAGAAAGGGAAGGATTGCTTAATGCTTTTACTTTTCTGGGGGAAAAAAGAGACAAATGGACCTTACATAACTTCTGTCTCTTGACCTCATTCCCACCTTGAACACCAGAGTGTAGCATGGCTTACTTTGGACTATCAGAGAAAAGCCAACCCTGTGGAGCCCAGAGGCATCGGCCTTGACTGTGTAGAGCACTGGATCAACTTCAGCAATCACCCATCTATGACCTACTTGTTAACGTGAGAAAATCAAACCATGATTTGTTTAAGCTGTTAAAATCCAGCTGTCTGTTACATGCAGCTGCACACAATCCTAACTGACAGGAGAATATCTTGTCTATTTTTTTTTCTTTAATCTCCAGAAACAATGCCAGTACACTAAATACATTTATGTAAAAGTGACTCCAAGTTTATTTACAGAATGGTGAGTTTCCCTGAGAAGAAATATGAAGAGTATCTTACTTAAAGGTGTGGCCTCTTACAATTAAATTCTCAGAGATTGTCCTACGTGCAGAAACAACCAAGATGTAAGAGGGAGAAGGAGTTTTTACAGAGTATTCCTCTGGATCACTTTCTTCCTTAATTGTACCTTTCCAGAAATGTGCAACCTGAAGGACTCCTGGCCTACTGTCCTCTCCCAACCTTTGGCAATTTCGTGAAGAACACCAGTAGGTTTACCCCTGGCTAATGCTGGTGGCTGTTTCTGGTTTATCTGGCAAGAACTAGCTTTCTTCCAGTATCCTCTGCAAATGTTCCATCTTCCAACTAGGGCTCCAAGTGTGTCATTCTCTGAGCAGCAGGTGTTGGCAGCAAGATGTCTGTCCTGCCTAGAAGGGCACCATGTGAGAAACAGAAGAGCAGAGATCTCCTGGAGCATAACCCCCCAAGAGCCCAGCTGTGGCTGCTCCCCTCGCCTGTATGTCAATAGGATGCAGATGAAGCAATGGTGCCCATCCTCCTATTTACGCCTGCCAATACATGCCAGCCTGCACCTTGCAGCGTTAGCAGTGCCTCCTTTGACTCTTCATTCCATACTAAAGCAGAAGGTTCTCTGCACTGATGTGAGCTATACAAGTTTCCCTTTTATTCTCATTAAGTTCATTGGTACACTTTAGATATACTAAGGATCACATTCATCATATGGAATGTGTCCTTGTACATGACATATCTTGATTCCTTTTCCCCCAATCTCCTCCCCTCCCTGGAGCCCCTCTTGCCCTCCTTCTGTTTCCCACTCCTTCATTTGGAGCCTCTTTCAGAGGTTAGTAACTTAACGTTTATTAAAAAATAATATATTATCTGCATTTTCTCCCACTTGATAAAGCTTCAGCACTCTCTCAAACTCTAAGAACTGGCATGGAAGGTCTGCCCTAAGACCCTCCCATCTTCATTCCCAGCTCTCCAAAGTGAGGGCTTGGCACTCTATTGCTTTACTTCTTGATTCTCAGACACAATTTCACAATTTGAAAATCCCAGCAGGCTTCTGAGAGTCAAGATAAAGAGAAGTATTTGACAGAATTGCTTTTACAGTTGTAACTACCTGGGCAGATATTTCATAGTTTCCCAGAGTGTGCCTCAAGTCAACATAACCCCGGAGCTCTGGGATAGGACTTGGGATTTGCCTTTCCACCAATGTAAAATATATTTTTAATGGTCCAACAAGTTTGAAAAATAATGGTCAATAGTCAGGGGAAAAAATGCTGTTCTTGCATTTTGATTCTGTTCAAAACCTAACTTGAACTTTTCACCTCCCAGGCTGACACCAGGCCAACCTTTGGGGCTCCAACTTTGTCCTCTACACTTTCACCTGGAACCAGGCAGGCCACCCTAGGGCCCATGTAACACTTAAGCTTTGGTGTGACTATGTCCTTATCTTACTAACCCATGGGCTTTAAGAGAAGGTGTCAGTCAAAAATGCCTTGAGAGGCACTTTCAAAGTATACATATTAAGGTCCCGTTGCTGCTGTCAACATCATCCAGCGGACACAGGGTGAGGCTGAGGTGGGTGTATTTTGAAAACAACTCTCTAGGCCTCCTGATGATGCTGGCAGATGCCTACTACCCTTTTCCCCCTACCTCACGCTACAAATCTTCAGGAATTCCTATACTGGTGATTCTGAGGTCCTTCATGACAAAGGCACTTGTTTCTAGCTTGCATGTGCCTTATTTCTTCATTCTGATTTACATAAAGTGAATGTGCAGTTCAGTGTGTGATTTTTTTTTGGATGATTGAATGATGATTGATTGGAAGGTACAAGATGATGGCCTCTACAGTGGTCAATAATTAATTTTCATCAGTTTATATTTGTAGTCTGTGTACTCCACTACACCTGTTCTTTAAAGTCTTACTCCATATGTGAGGTTGTTATTATTGATACTGAAATTCAGTAAGAAGGATCATATGTATTAGAAAGATGGAGGGTTTCTCACTTTGCTTCTAGAGCACCCATTCAAAGATACCAACGCATATTCCAAATGTCACATATGCTGGAAAATCTGCAGTCATATCCAGGAGCACTGGCAACATGAACACCCAGCTGCTGTGGAGCTTTTCATCTACCTCAAAGTCTGCTCTGATAGTCTCTAAAAATTAAGATTGTTTTGACTTGCTCATTAAAATAAGTGCCATCAACAAGAATTTTTTTAAAAAAAATCAGAAAACATTAGAATGTCACTGACATAACTCCTAGAAACTGAATAGAAAAATGCAGCAGCCAAGGTGGTGCACTTTGTAAGTCTGATATTATAGGGAGGCCCTTTTGTATAGAAAAAGAAAGTGTTTTAATTTCGAGGGATGCTATACTGACTGCATGAATTCATTTCAGAAGGCCCTGGGAACGGGAGTTAGGAAAGTGATGCTCTAGGAAGTTGTAGGAATCTAATTCTTAGGATTTAAAATAGACCAGTCAATTGAAAGTTTCAGAAAGAAACAGAAGTCCAATGATTGGTTAGAAATTCGTGGTGTAAATCAGCTATACAAACCATGAGCCCCAAATGGGGTCATGCAATAAGCCTGTTTGCTCAGGCTTTCATTCATCTTGGCTATATGGACATTTCTGGTGCGACTGGACCCCCTCGTAATTAAACCATTCCTCAGCGGGCCTGAACTGACATCCCAACTTCTTGCAGGACTGAAACCACATCACTACAATTGTTTATAGAGAATGATCTTTTTTTTTTTTTTTTTTTGCACTAACTTTTAAAAATAAAAAAAAAATCTTTGAAAAGCCAGTTAACTAAAGAAAGCATGAAAGAAGAGAGACTAGTGAAGATAAAAGAGGAAAGATGGCTACAGGGTAGAGGAAAAAAATAAAGAAAAACTTCTAATGTTTTTTGTCTATGCGATTTTGGTGAAATCTCTGTGAAAGAAGTGTGGCCTAAGTCAAGTAGAAATTGATACAAAGGGCTGAAAGGCAGAAGTGCATAGGGGGATGCAATGTTTCTATCAAGACTCCTGCCTTGGGTTCACTTTCCAAGTTCAGATAGCATCTCTCCCCATATTTGTCAGCCAAAGCACTGCCTCCAGCAGGAAGGTTTTTAGAGTAGATATGCTTAGACTTTGCCTGGGCTGCTGCAAATTAACTTTATTCCAGCAGTAGTCCATGTAAATGGACTCATTTGATGGATGTGAGGGTGATCTGGCTGTGACATCTGTCACCTCATTGATCACCAGGGATGATCCATATGCATTCCTCCCGAAGCCACCCAATAGAGGAGGAACATTCCTCCGTCAAGGGTATACGAGTACCTGTGCTCCCCTGCTAGAACCTCCATGTAAATGTACTCATTTGAGAATTTGGACTTCTCTGTCAAGGTTGACTCCTGTATAAGCTAGTACATTTATGTGGTTGTATCCAACTTCTTCCAAAGAAGAAAAGCCAGAGTGGGTTAAGCATTCTAAAAATGTAAAGACTTAAGAGGCTCTACGGATCATATCTATGTTTTCTAGGAAGAAAAATGAGGGAGAGGAGAAAAGAATGAGGCTTCTTTTGTTATTTGTACATAGACAAACTGCTAATCTTTAAGTATACCAATTTATAGCCCTCCAGACCCAGCCCAGGCCCAGCATGTGAGCGAGACCTTCTGCTCCACTACATCTACCGGAACCCTCCAGACCCAGCCCAGGCCTGGCATGGGTGTGGGACCATCTGCACACTCACAGAACCTCTTCCATCAGACAGACCTGGTGTGAAACTCTGTGACTAAAGTCCCTGCAGAGAGGCCAGGGGTCGGAACCACCCAGCTAATCCAGGAGCAGAACATCTTGCCAGAGGGGCAAAGTGGGCTCACCTACAGGCTGCAGCAGGAAGAAGCTGAGCACAGCAGCCAGACCCAAGCCAGGCACAACTGGATGAGTTCAAACTTGGTAGATCTGGACCCAGTAAGCTGAGACACTTTGCTAGACCCAGATCTATGAGAGTGTCCTCTCTCTATCTTGATCTACAGAGGGGGCAACAGGTAACCAGGGTTAACTAGTCTGCCTGGAAAACCCCAAGTGCATCAAGGGAGGTAATCCCACAGAATTTAGAGGAACTAACTTAAATACAAATTCCAATTTGACATCTGCTTAGCTACATAATGTTTGCTTTTACTATCTAAAATACAAACTCATTAGTTACAAAAGTGTGTGAACTACAAATTTCTGCAACTCTTGCTTTATTATTTTAAGTATATAAATTCATAGGATATCATGTGATAATTTGATCCACATCTAGTCTATAATGACCAGAGTAAGTAACATTTCTATCTCCTCAAACAATTTTTAAATGTTTATCAACATGTCAAAGTTGTGTGTATTTATAGAGTGCAGTGTGATATTTCAATACATACATGTAGTATGTATAGAATCAAATCTGTCCAACTCCTTATCATTACTTTGTGTTTAGAGACTTCAAGTTCCTTTCTTTATGTGTTTACGAAACACTATACAATAGATTTCTAAACGTGCTGTCACCCCCACGCTACAGAAAGCTAGAACATGTTAGTTCTGTCTTTGAGTACCTGCTATCTAACCTCCCATTATCCTTTTCCCCTCCTCACCTTCCTAGACTCTAGTAATCAGTTAAAACAAGCCCTTCTAACTCTATTTCATTGATGACTGAGTGCATATATTTTACAGCAGGGGGGACTGAAAATTAACATTTAAATTAAAGAAACAATCTGCAGTGCCTATTTTATCCAGCAGCCAAAATCACTTTGACATATAATAAAGGAGTTCCATGAATGAGATTTGAGATCAAGTGGGACCTGAGCCCAGGATCTGTGGCTCCCCAGCTATGCAGTGGAAGGAATGCTTTACAAAACACCTGAACACGGTTCTTCCACTATGCAAGGAGGACAAGAGAGGTAAGGCTACCAAGATATCTTATGGATTTGATAATTTACGTGATTTTTTATAACTGTGTGATGGAGACTTTATGTCAACTTGAGTGAAGTGAGGGATGACCAGGCAGCTGTTAAGTATTATTATTAAGTAAGTAATAATTAGTATTAACTATTATTATTAAGAAATAATACTTAGCATAAATATTGTATCTGTAAGAATGTTTCTGGCAGAGATTAGCATGTGCTCAGTCGAGGGAGTAAAGGTTCCTCTCACCAATGTGAGTGAGCACCCTTCCCTTTTGAGAACAAAAATAGAACAAAAAGATGGCAGAAAGATGAGTTTTCCATTTCTTCTTGAGTAGAGACATCCATCACACTTGGTTACCAATGCTAGCAATTGTTAGACTTTCAAACTCAGATTAAGTTGCACAACCATCTCTCGAAGGTCTCCAGCTTTCAGAGAATAATCTTGAGAACATCTTAGCCGCCATAATTTTATGAGCTGATTCCTATAATAATCTCTGCTCTATACCTCCTATTGGTTCAGTGTATTTGAAAAACTCTGAACTGATTCATACAGATGGTGACTCCTGGGTCTTTCCAAGTGGTAGAAGCTCCCATTGTCCACAGGCAGGGAGTCAGATTGCCTTCTTCTATGCCCAGTTCTTCCACATAATACCCAGGTGGTTTTCATTTTGTCCTTCCATCTCCTTGGGTTTAAGTTTCTTTATTTGTGAAATGAAAATCTTTGACAGGCAAATCCTACACTAACTATCTGGAAAGACACTGATTCTTCTGTGGAATGGTTTCTTTTTGAAGTCACTAGAGAAAACTCTGATAACCATACAGAGGCCATGTAGCAAGGAGATACTTTGTAGAAGCTTCAAATAAAGATATCCATAATGACTTTCCCCCATGGGGCAGTAGACACAGGTAAATAGTCTAAGCTCTGTTCAAAGATAAAAGCCTAACCATGGCATTTCCAATGTATGAGCTCCTCTTCTGCCAGGTCCTCAATCCCTCCTCCTCTTTTAACCTTGGTTATAACTTCCAAAAATATTATAACAGGACCCTCTGACCTCCATTACTTCTTCTTCTCCCCCCAACCCCAATCCAGTGAGCTGGAAGCTCCTGCAAAACTGGTTTGGTGAAATTGCTGGGTGGAGACCTTCATTCTGTCAACACGAAATGGTTCACAGAAACTACACAGATCTAGTGTTAGGTGGGAGACAAAAGAACACACTAGAAGAACAAGATTTGGGTTGAATCTCAATTCAGGCATGAACTTCATTTCTCAATGATGAGAAAGGGATGAAGGCAGAATCCCACTGGGGGAGGAGCAGAAGAAAAGAGGAACAGAACTACTTAGCTCCAGGGCTGAAAGTTCTAGAAAAGCTAATACAAAAATGTCTGTGCTCAAGGTGGACCTTTTCAAGCTGAAAGGGAAGTGTTTACCAGACAGAATTCAGAACCTGAACTCAAGGTCTTGCTACATAAAGGGTAAAAGAGTGAGAGGGGTCAAAAATGACACTATTGAAAGAAATTTTCAAAGACTATTGTTAATGTTTCTTAATGTGCATTCTTGCTGTGTCTAATCTTTCTGACCATTCTAAAAGCAAATTTATAAGATAATTGCTCTAAATCCCTGACTCCCTGCATGTAGTTTCACCTTCACCTATACATGAAAATTTAAGACCATAAACACTAAACGAAAGACATATGACCACACCTGTAGTTATTAATGAATGGTAGAGGTCAGTGAAAGGCACCAAGGTTGGTATCTTGTAAGGGTGTTTAAGTCCTGAGATATCTTAGAATCACTTTTGTAATCCCCTGAGAGATTTAACATCAGCTTAGTTCTGCCTGGGACCAGAATAGTGCTTCTCAAACCTGAGCATACACAAGAGTCAACCAGGACATCTGCAAGAACACAGTGGAAACTGGGAGCCTACAACTGCATAATCCCAGGAATCTGGGAGCTAAAACAGGAGGATCTCAAGCTCAAACTCAGAGTGGACAACTTAGTGACTTAGTGAGGTCCTGTCTCAAAATAAAATGACAGTGAAGATAGCTCAGTGAAAGAAAGCCCTGAGTTTAATTCCCTCCTCCCTGCCCCCCAAAAAGAAGAAAGGGACAAAAAAGAAGGAAGAAAAAAGAGAAGAAAAAATGCCTTTCTGGCCAGCTCTTGGATGGTATCTACGCCACAGACTAGGGACTGACCCAGATCATTCTAACTGATAAGCTACTCCCATCCAATTCCATCCAACCTATTCTACCCTACTTCCTACATAGGTTGAGGAATGCATTTTCCAGCTATGACCAGTAGAATGATGAATTAATGTAAATATAAATTCAAATATATGGCCAACAGCTGGGGAAATGATGGGTAAAGCATTTATCTATCTTTTGAAACTCAAAAAACCTGCAAATAAGCTGTCCTAACCCAATGTTGAATGGAAGATTTCAGGACTACAGTAAATATTATTCATGTCTTCAGAATGATATACAGTTTCTATAAGTGCTTTTCCTTCTTTCCTTCTTTTCTTACTTTTCTCCTTTATTTCTTCATTCTGTTTCCCTTACTTCTATTTTTCTTCCTCACTCATTCTTTCCTTCCTTTTTATCCATTCCTCCTCCCTTGTTCCCCTTTTCTTCTCTTACAGACTTGTTTCCTTTCTTCTTCTAGGATCACCATGTCAAATTTTAAAAAAAAAACATAAATTGACAAAGCACAAGTTGGAACCCATCTAAAGGCTAATGGAAGGAGAGGAGGCCTCATCTTAGCAAGTTCCCCAGGGTACTTTGCTCCTGTGACTCACCCTCCATCTGTGCTACCATAACCCTGGGACTTTAGGGTCTGGTTAGTGCAAAACAAGAACAGCCATGAAAGTCAGAGGAAATCATCTATCTCACTGTCGAAGGCATGCATCACTCTGGTGCTCCAAGCCCTATGTACACACATCATTTTGTGTGATTTATGGCCCTAATTAGATCCCAGTGACAGTATTCTATCAGCTAACAATGCATATCCTAATCACCTTTTCTTCATACAAATGATTTCCTTAACTTTGCATGCATAACTTAACAGCTTTTATTTTAAAAACTCATGTTAACAGCTTTCCTGTGGTAACCAGTAGGGGTGCTATGATAAGAATCTAATTTGCTGTAAAAATGACTCATTTGTCAAATAAGCATTAAAATAATTGTTCCCCTTTTGACTGTTACCCTGCTGTTTCCAGTCATTTTCCAAAACTAAATTATTTACTCATTTGAAAGTTCAGCTGTGCATATTTTAATTGATATTCCCTCATAGGACTCATATTGTTAATGACAATAATTAACCCGAAAAGGCTGCTAAATAATTATGCTGGAAAGATATGAAGTATTTGCACAGAAAGTAAAATCAGCATTTGAAAAACTATCAAAATGTAAAACTTTCATATTTTATGGCAAAGCATGGTAATAGTTCATAATCAAATTAAAGAGAGAAAGGGAAATGTAGATTGTATGATTTGATGCAGAATATTTTATGTTTTCAATATAGAAAGTAGTCTAGCTAACAAGATTACTCTGTCATCGCAGTAAGCTCCAATATTACTATTCTAGCCGGCAATATAAATTGTTCTCTGGCACTTAGCATGACTTGAAACTGGAGCAAACTAATGCTTAATAATAATACCTAACACATATTCACTGCCTCTCTCTGCTAGATAAATCTCCCTTGTGATGGGCTTACCAAGCTCTACACATAACCAGCAAAGACACCAAAACTAGACAGATTGCATCCCTTCCCCAAGAAAAGCAGCCATCACTCAATTTGTGAGAAGTCTCCAATGGAAGTAACAGCTCATTCTCTGGGGGTCAATAAAACCAGAATTCAGAAGAAGCTCTTGCTTCGGCACCTTGTCAAATTACAAAGACAAAGAAGGGACTACAGAGGTTTCTAGGCTGGTTACTAGTCTGGAAATGCTACAGGCTTCACAAGGCTAGTATACCAATAGATCTAGCTGGAAACCATTTACCCAAGTGGACCGTTAGGAGTGCTATGCTCATCAGAGTCAAAAAGTGGTCACCAAGACCCAGCTCTATTATGAACTGCACATGTGCTTTTGAACTAAAGCAAGGAGCAATGTTATAAAGCACAGAAGCACTAGAAATTCAGAGAAGGGCTCCATAGGCATACCGACACACGCCTCTCCTAAGTCTAGAACAGCCAACTGGACATAAGATATTAGCTTCTGTGCCAATAGGTAGAATATATTAAAAAAAACTCAAAAAATTGAAAGACTCAATCAAAAAAGCGTCAATTGAAATGAATAGACGCTTCTCAAAAGAAAAAATACAAATGACCAATAAGTACATGAAACAAAATATTCAGCATATTTGGCCATTAGAGAAATGCAAATCAAAACAGCATTGAGTTTCCATTTATACCAGAAAGAATGACTATCTTCAAGAACTCAAAAAGAGAACAACAACAAAAAAAAAAACAACAACAACAAATGTTGACAAGGTTATGAATAAAAAGGAATCTTTCAACCACAATGGGGAAAAAATGGAGATTTTCAAAAACTTAAAAATAGAAATTCCCTTTCACCTAGCTGTCCCTCTTCTGAGTATATTCCTAAGTAAATTAAAGGCATCATATATTAGGGATACATGTATGCACATGTTTGCAACAGCTTGATTTATAATTACTAAACTTTGTAAGCAGCCTATATACTCATCAACAGATTAATGGATAAAGAAAATATG
>NW_004524654.1:3221031-3226223 GCF_000260255.1 Octodon degus
TAGTTAATGGTAGCGTGAGTGGGAACTCCCAGCTGAACTGAGTCAGTGTGGTTCTGGGTGTAGAAGACCTACCTCAGGATTGTTTCCAGAACAGCATAAAAGCAGGAAAGGGGAAGATTGTATGCTGTTGACTTCATCATGCTAGAGGCTTGGTGGCTGGTTTTCCTGGTATAAACTTATTTTTCCATAATTTTATTGAGAAACAAATAGCAAAAAAAAATATGGAACGCTTCACGAATTTGCATGTCATCCTTGTGCAGGGGCCATGCTAATCTTCTCTGTATCGTTCCAATTTTAGTATATATGTTACCGAACTGAGCACTCCTGGTATAAACTTAAACTCAGCTGCTCTCCTTGGAAGAGTGGCTCAGGTCCCTGCTGTTGCCCGTGATGGCTGCTGTTCTCTTAGGATGAACTCTGGCCTTCATCTTCGTCTTGAGCATCACTTCCTGGGTGTGCTGTAGAGCCCTCAGCCTTCTGACACAGATCCTTTGGGCTTTTGACATAGAATTCTCTAGTGTCCAGCACTACCAGCCCTTGGGCTTTCCAGCACAGACCCTTGATTCTTCCATCATGGATTCCTTGGCTTTCTGACTGGAACTTGTGTGAGGCCTCGCTGTGGGCTCTAGGCCTCTAGTAGAACTTCTGTGGGACAATGTCATGGAATCCAGGTGCCAGCTGGACTCTTCAGGTCTGTGTTGTGCAGATCTCCCACAGTGTTCTGCATTTGACCTTCTTGGTGAATATTATAAGACAGTCCTATAAATGTATATGTTCTGCATTAAATCCATGCCCTTGCCAACTGTGACTGCAACATAAAGATAAATTTGAGTCATTTCTAGAAAAAAAATAAAATGGGTGCATCCTGACACCACACTGCTTAGTGAAATGAACTACACACAGAAGGTTAAATATTGCATACTTTGTCTTATACAACAAACCCAAATTATGAATTCTTTATTTTTTAATACATTAAGTAGCAAAATAACTCAGATAATAGGGAACAATGAGGTATATGTTTTCTGGAGATGGGAAGGAAATATGGAAGCAAAGAAGGGGCAATGAGCAGAGAAGGGGGAAGTAAAAATATTAAGATTAGATCTGTAAATGTAGCAGTTTGTCAGATGATTGTAATTATTATGTATCATATATATATATATGATATATGTATGCAGTGCCTCTGGCACTATTTCAACTCCATTTATTTTTATCTTACAGGTGATACTACTGCTGGCATAATAATGCAATAAAAGTGATGATAATACTTTGTATTTATATAATTCTATTTATTTTTGCTCACAGGTGCAAAGACTAATGCTAATGGGAAACAGGAGAATAATTTATGAATACATGGTCATGCCCTACTTCCACAAATATCTCCTGCAAGCACAGAGTACACGGCATAAATGATACATGGAGGAAAAGGTGAGTATGGTCCTCATTATGCTTGTCATGAAATAAAAGTTGTGACTTCCATAAAGAACAAGATTTGATTTAAGTATACGCCTAGATTATTCATCACCCATATTATTTCTTCAATACTGATTCTTTACATATACATAATTCAGTAACTATTCTGTATTTAGTGCTGGCAAAATAGTGTCCAACATGGTAGACTGACTTCAGGTTGCTTCCATCTACCAGAACTCAAACCCAGGGATGTTAAAACAGAATGCAAAAGTGACTTTATTTTCTTCCAAGATAAAGTACAGAATGAGAAAATGTGTTATAATCTTTTCTCCCGATCTGTTTTTGCAGTACCAGGGACTGTTTTTCTCCCAATCTGGAGAACAACATAAAAACATAGTTGAGGTCAATACTAGGATAAATGTTTCGGAACCTGATAATGATTTTAAGAGTCCACAATGCTATTACTCCAGAACTTGAGGAAGCAGTATGTAGAGGCAACCACAGACCACTAGACAGAAAGAGGTGGTCACCAGCTGGAGAGAAATACGATAGGGCATGTCTTAGTTACTTTTCTCCTTGATGAGACAAAATACCTGACACCCAGCATTAAGGGAAGAAGAGTTCATTTAACTCAGGTTTGTAGAGGTTTCAGTCCATAATCAGCTAGCTCCATGGCAGGATGCCAAACGGCAGATGGGCAACAGTTCATGGTAGTGGAAGGTAGCAAAAGCAACCAAGAGAAGAGAGAGACAACCCTCTTTCTCTTTCTGTCCCTTATAGAGCAACCAGTCTACTGGAATTAAGACAGTGCCAGGGCAATCAGTGGCCTGCCCCAGCAATCACCCACTCTTAATCCCAGTACCCTTAATTCTAGCACTATATCATGAATCAATTACACTCTCTAGATTTACCTCTGAAAAAGCCCATCTAAAACTGCGTGAGGCTTTCTGGGGGCATCTAGACATAAGCCATAACCTATATAACAAAATTAGAAAGTATATAAGAAAATCTAGTGCTTAAAAAAAAAAACCTCAAAAAATTAGCAATAGAAATAAGAATGCAAAGAGGGCTTACTGAATCCAAACCTGTGCCATGCCTGTGTGCATATCTGATTAAGCACTGGAGATAAAATTGTTTCTGTGAACTTTGAAAAAAAGAAAAGAAAAGAAAAGAAAAGAAATAAGAATACAAGACAGATAAGATTGACTTTATGAAATAGCTTTTTAAAAAACTATAAAGTAGTATCTTTAATCTACAAATTAAAAATGAAGTAGTAGTCATGTTAAAAAGAGATAAGTAATTGTGAAACAAGAGCTGGTAGAAATAGTGAAAGATGACATAAGTCTAAAAAAGAACTAATTTTTAAAAATCTTTCATTAAAATTGTAAAACTGGGGCTGGGGAGATATCTCAATAGAATAAGCACTTTCCTGGAAGTGCAAGGCCTGAGTTCAATCCTCCGTTAAGCCAAAAAAAAAAAAAAAGAAAAAAAATTGTAAAAGAAACATAGATAAGTGAAATCCTAGGCTGGGCAAAATCAAGAGCAGAAGTTTGGAACCAGAAGAAATCAGTCAGGAATTCCTCCAGCAGAAAGTGCAGAGAAACCAAAGCCCCAACATCGCTTCCAGCTAAGAGATACAGGTTCAGTGGCACTCAGCAGGTTCTGACTCACGAACCACAGCAGGCTGTCAGCTTGTTTTTAAGGCAGCCTATGACAGAGTGGCTTTAGATTCATTAGTACTTGGGAAAAATCAAAAGAAGGACAATATCTTTTGACTTGTGAAGATTTCATCTTCAGAATCACTAAACAAAGCTTTCTGAGATCACAGCCATACTGGTTGGCTTAAGTTTTATGACAACTCTCAGCCACAACGGTAGCACTGAATGGCTGTGACAAGGACACAGTGGCTTGCACCATCTATTTATATTCATGCTGCCCAATTGCAGACACTTTCAGATTCCTGCCCTGAATTCTGGTTTTACAAAGGAGGAAGGAAAGGATGAAGAAACTATATTTAAAGAAACAATAATTAAGAATTTTCCAAAATTAAGGAAACAGTAGTGACAGAGATTTAATACTCTGTTTTTAACTATTTCTTATTCTAAGGATATTGATGTGACATTTTTCATGCTAAGTATATTTTAAAGATATTGATGTGACATTTTTCACTGAATTTTACCATCTAAGGTTCCCAGCCAATTGTACTATTTCAATGAACTGACCGATTAATTAGACAACTCATCAATTCAGTCAACTCTCTGTTGTTGGTTCACTGAAAGGATTATCTAATTCTGCTCAGTGACATCCACAAAATCTGAATCCTACAAATCTCAAATGTTCTTTGGGCATCTATCTATTCATCTTTGCAGATTTCTGCCTCCTCTTCAGATACTGTCCCATGCATTATCTTGCTCGTTCAAGGCTTTCTGAGAGGCATGCCCATTTGATCATTCTTCTTCTTGTTTTCTTTCAATTTGCAATCTTTCATGATTCAGTTTAGACATTTTCTGATTCATCTCGTCTAAGTGCTACAAATATTTTTGTTTTGTGAATCTTCCAAGTGCTCTACTGGACACAAAAGAGAGAAGGTTGAACAAGTCGGAGCCCTTGCTCTTAAGGATGGTACTGTACCTTACAGACAAGCAGGTATAATTTTAATACATAGCTTGGCACCTGCTGCTGGCTGCAAACTTCCCACCAGAAGACAGCGCTGCACACTGGACAGGTGTGGTGTGTGGTACTCACTGCCCACCAGAACCTCCTCTAGTGGACAGGCCTGGTATGGAACCGTGCAGCAGATCTCCTGGCAGAGAGACTAGGAGCGAGAACCAGCCAGCTAACCAGGAGCAGAACATCTTGCCAGTGGGGTACAGCAGGTTCACTTCCACAGGCTGCAGCAGGAAGAAGCCAAACACAGGAGCCAGACCCAAGCCAGTCTCAGCTGGACGAGTTCGTTCTTGGTAAGTCGGACCCAGTAAGCTGAGACACACTGATAGACCCAGATCTATAAGAGCATCCTCTATCTGTCTCTCTTGATCAAGAGAGGGGGCAACAGGTAAACCTAGGTGAAACAGTCTTTCTGAAAGACTCCAGATACATCAAGGAGGGGGGGTGATCAGATAGAACTTATCGGAACTAATTTAAATACAAATTCCCTATTTAATATCTGCTTAGCTGCACAGTCATAATGCTTGCTTTTATGGTCGAAAATATAAGCCCATTAGTTACAAAAGTTTGTCATTTGCTAAATTTCACTACCCATTATTAATGTTGCTAATTGTAGCACTATAAATACAAAACTGTAATTGCCTTAACCAAATAACCTCTCTTGGATAATAATATTGGTAGGTGCTAAGGTAATAACTGCACCAAAGATCAGAGGACAGTGCTATACAAAATGACAAAGAGAAGGAGCAAAATACATTTTCAGGCTCTGACCCCACCCAGAACATAATGCAGGAGACAATAGCACAGAAGAAATTGGAAAGTACACTCCTGAGATCTCTGAAATAATAGTATCAGAAGTAAAGAAACAACTACAGAAAGGCATACAGAAAATAAGAATAGAAATAATCTCTGAAGTAAAAAAATAAATAAATGGTAACCATAACAAAAGAATTGCTAAGCACCTCTAAAGAAAACACTGATAAAAAATTACAGGAGAATAGAAAAATGATGGAGTCCTTGAATGAAAAATATAGGAAAGAAATAGAATACATGAAGCAGATTCAGAGAGAAGTATAGGAAATTAAAATCTCAATCACAAGCTGGCAAAGCCATTT
>NW_004524654.1:3243163-3257205 GCF_000260255.1 Octodon degus
GATGTGTCCTACAGGTAAAAGGAGAGGTTTGGAACAGTATTGGGAGACCACTCTGATCACTTTTGAACTTTAGACAAATAGAAAATCATAGAGATGAGGAGGCTGGCTTGGTAAGGACAGGATAGGCATGGATACAGGCAGACAGGCAGATGAAACAACTTGTTTGCTAAACTGAAGGAGTTGCTACTTTATACCTTTCATTTTTCTGTGAAGTCAGACACAATGTTGTCTAGTAAGAGAAGTGAGCAAAGAACTGGATGGGGGGGGTAACAAGAGAAACAGGAAAAGAGACAAAGAGCTAATTAAAATAAAGGCACTACCAAACACATTAAGATTAGAGACCTTGAGTTTTTAGTAGCCCGATCTAGTCAATATCCTGGAATGGAAAAGACAGAGGGCAGATCAAGAATTTACCATGGATGGCATGTGATGGGTGACAAAAAATACAGTAAATGTTTACAAATTTTACAGTAAGATACATTGTCATTAATCCCTATAATGGTTGATACATTAGTTTAACCAAACAACTCAGCAGAGGGCCAGGGTCCTCACTTTGTAAATACCCACATCCTGTGCAAAAGGAGGGCACAGAGAATGTGTGAGTGCCACATCTCCTTGCCGCAAGGTAGGTGGTAGCACCCTTACAATGCAAGGAAGGAAAAGAGGCTTACTCTCCCCACCATGTGCTCTTGTTGCTCTTTCTGTCTTCTGCTTCTTGAACTGTTGTCCCTGTGCCACACCACCCTGCCTCGGAGCCAGCTGATTATGAACTGAAACCTCCACAGACTGTGAGATAAATAAACATTTCATTCCTTTATTTTGGCATTGGGCATTTTGTCTCAGTAAGGAGAGAAAAGTAACCTGGGTGGCCCACCTCAAGACACTCTCCTTCTCTTTGAACACACTTATTCCATCATTCTTGTCACTTCCTGAAACAGTTCCAGAAGTCCTTGTTCAGGAGTTAGGTTTTGTTTGTGATTGTAGCTGCATCAGTGTCCTCAGTTAATTTTCAACATTTACCTTTTGTGGCCATTTTGGCTTTGGAGAAGAGCCGGAAGTCTCCCAGTGCCAGATCTGGTGAATAAAGAAGATGGAGACATACTGTAATACTTTTTACAAGCCTGCCTTTCTGTGTGGTGGCCCTAGAAAGCAGGAGTCACTGTATTTTTTTTAGCTCATCTCATAAAGAAAATCATAAAACAAGGCTTTCAGAATTGCTACAGAAAGTGGCAAAAATGATGGGAAAAGTATGTTTGAAGCAAGGAGGAGGATTTCTAGGGGCTTAATGGCAACATGTCTTTCACCAATAATACATTTTAAAAATTTAAACATTACTGTACATTTGGATCATAGCTCATATTTGATACAGAAAACAACAGTGAATCATAGGAGTTCAAGTGTCTTTCAAGAGAGTGACTTAAAACTTATTATGGGATAAGTGTGAGTAGGAAGGAAAATAAAGACAAGAGAACCAAAGCCCTGGAAGGCTAGAAAATGCTCTATGAACACAATGACAAGCATCAGTGATAGCCCCAGAAGGACAGGAAGACACAGTAAGATTGTAAAATGGCAGTGGTTTTGTCAACAAAGCAGCAATGAAGGACTCTCAGGCCTAGCGAGTAGCTATAGGAGAAAACAGATGAAACCATGCAGAGGCTTAAATTAGGAACTGAGGGAACAAAGCAGATACATGACCAAGGTATTAGGTAGATTGTCACCTGGGTATACTTTTAACTCTGTGTCTTGGGAGATCTTGGCTTGAAGACAGAGGGGAAAAAAAGGGATAAAATGGTAGTGTCTTCATTGAAAAAAAGAGAGAGAGAGAATCATGCAGAAAGTTAAAAAAAAAAAAAGTACAAGAGGTAGAGGGCAGTAGAATTGAATGTTGTGAGCCACAAAGAAGAAAATGCAAAGTAGAGACAGAGAGACAGAGAGACAGACAGAGAGAGACAGAGAGAGACAGAGAGAGACAGAGAGAGACAGAGAGAGAGTTGAAGTACAGGCCAGAGAGAATTTGGTTGTGCTTTGGGGGGGCCAGAAACAAGCTACAGAGGAAGCATGTGGAAAAGTCAATTTTAGCTAACTAGAAAATGGATACAGATTAGGAAAGAAATTGAGACTGTGTATGAAAGAGAATACATAGTATCTCATATATGCATATGGAAAAATTGCAAGGCTAGGGAAGAAGAAGATTCTGGAAAGATTGGGAGAGTTTAGCTTATGTCATTCATTCATGCACATGCAGCTGTGAGCGCCTCCGAGGATCACGCCATGCACTCAGGGCCGAGCGTATGTAAGTGGAGAAGACGTCGAGTCCTTCCCACAGGCACTCGGCACCCACTCATCATGAGCTATCTAGGAAGCAATCTTGACTTTACAATAGAAGCAGACACTGTGGGAGAGGGGCCACTTCCAAGAGGTGTTCACTGCTCACTGCCACTTTTCTAAGCAAAGACATGAGCTGATGAAGGCCCTGACTTCGTGGGTCTCCTACAGCCAGCCCAACGCTACTCCAGAGGGAAGGCAGCACAACTTATTGGTAACTGTGTGCAAATGCAAGGGGAGGGGGCCCCCACTCCAGCTGTTCCAGCTCTGTCTCTACCAAATGCTTGTCTTAAAAGGCAACATGGAACAATGAACAAAATAAGCACAAATTTTGCCACCTCATAGACAACTGTATACTATGTGACCATCCCCTCCACCATATTAAAACACCTCAGAATTAGGAGTCCTGTTTTATTTTTTGATAACACTACACTCGGGCCAATGCCTGGCACAGCCTTCAGTAGATATGCAAGAACATGCATTGAGCAGAAATTCACTGAACCAAACAACTGACATTTGTATGATATTTAACAGTTGACCAGGTAGTTTCACTTAATTATTTCAGGGTTGTAAAGACTTTGCAAAGTAACCAATTACATTGCTCTTCTTTTTTAAAGCTCTCTCCCAAGAAGAATCAGCATAACATTTCCATATGTTACATACAAGAAAAATGAGATTCAAAATTTAAGTGACTTATCTTTGGCAGCAATTACCATTAGCTACTTAGTGGCATGCTTATAATTAGTTATTGGTGGAAACAGGACACTGTCAAATCCTGGGCAGTCTGGCACAATTGTACTCAAGAAGAAGCTCATTTCTTGGTGAGTATGAGAAAGCAGAGAAATAATGATATTAATATTTGACATAGAATAGTATTGATAATAGCACTGTTATGGTTCATGTATAGGTGTCCCCCCAAAGCCTCATGCAATCGTTGGACAGTTTCTGGACTTTGTGATTAATCATTATAGGTATGAGTGTCACACTCTGGCCCTGGGGTGGGTAATTTGCATTACAATGTGAGGAGGGGAGAGAGGCTTGCAAGAAGCCTCTCCTCCCTTTGCTTTGCTATTTTCCACTGCCATGAACTACTGCCTTCTGCAATGTACTACTCTGCCTTGGAGCCAGCATGGACTGAAACCTCCACAAACTGTGAGCTAAGTATGTCTTTCCTTCCTTAAGTTTGGGTATCAGGTATTTTGTTCCAGCAGCGAGCAAAAAGTAACTGAGACAAGCATCATGAAAACATTAATAATAGCAGTCACTTACTGCCACTCTATTCTGTGCTAGACTTTATGCACACAGCCTCGTGTATATGCACACACCCTTCACTAGCGCATGTTATATATGAAGCAACTGAGAATCATAGAGGTTAATGAACCTGCCCAGGTTTACAGAATAAGAGACATACTGCTGCTTCCAAGCCAAATCTGAGTCATCCTCCTTTTCCACTCTGCCTCATAAATCAGTCCCTGAATGTTCTCTTGGCTAAATTTTCAAACTTAAAAATTCTCAAATCCTTGGCCAGAAAGAATTGAGGTGGTATGGTGCCTTGGTGTAGGGCCTCAGCCATGCTTCCTGACCACTAATCTCTAGCTCTTGTGTGATAGAGAAATGAACAACACAAAAAAGAAAGAAAAGACATTCACTCATTCATCCTTTCATTTAGTACTTAGTGAATGCTCACTATGTGCTCTTCTAGACATAGAAGGAGAAGAAGGGAATGAAACAGGCAAAATGCTGACCTTCATAGAATGTTTGTTCTGGCCAGTCACTGTGCAGAGCCCCCTAATCTTATTACAAGTCCCACCCTTCCCCACCCACATGCACACATAGCCATTACCACCTCTACAAATGGCACTCTGGCCTGCAAGTCCTGAGGAGAGGCAGGCTGCCTTTAATCAGAGCACACACAAGGATGTCCTGGGATTGGATTTTTATAGGACCTAGGAAATTGTCCCCTTATGGCCATTTGCAAGAGTCCACAGCCATCTTTTCCATTAGTCAGAGGGATGTGCAGGGCAGTAAGGACAGCAGATGGTGAGTAAGCTCTAAAACACCACGGCTGGCTCACACCTGCTCAAAAGCAAAGGTGGCCTTGCAGAACACAGTGGGATGCTGGCGGCGGCTCAGCGTTGGGGCTGTGCTGAAATGGTACCTTTCAGCCTCAGCCATCCAAAGAAGTGGTTGTTGCCTTGTAAAGAGTTTTTGCAATGCTGTTGGCCCCTCCTTCCTCGGGGCAGCACTTCTCCCTACCCAGCCTATTTTTATGGTTCATCTCCAAAACAAGTGCAAAATAGTCCTGGCCCCAGATGAGTTCTTCGTCTCTCCGGCCACTGAAACACCATCTGCAAGTTGAGTGGGAACAGTAAACACTGCAGGTTAAGCAACTCATTGCTAATATTTTCCTTGAGCTCTGAAACTTTTTAAACAAACAACAACAACAATTGTATCATAATAACCTTCCAGAGGTTAACAGCCGGCAGGTGGTCCAGCTCAGTGGAAATGCAAACCAGACAGCTGTTTGATGATAAACTGTTGATTCTTACGGCGATCTGGGGAAAACTTCTTGCCGAAAAAGGGTCTTCTCTTAAAAATCCCTAATGAAACAACACATAAATGTCAAAATGACAAAAATAAGGAAGTGTGTCATAGACTAAGCATTTTAATGTTCTTTCTGGCTTCCTCCAGAGTGTACTCTGGACCTAGCCACATTTAATGGCACAGATTCTTAAAGAGGCGGTGCACAGCATGAATTTTTATGACCCAAATAAAACTTGAAGAGAGTCACTTTCTCTGCCCTAGTCAGTGTCCTTAGCAGATGTCTGAGTGGCTCAGGTTTCAAGCTGGCCACCAACGCCGTGTTTTACCTGGACACAGAGGCTGTCCAGAGTGCAGATGAGCATCGAGGCCAGCCTGAGGAGTGTCCAATTATCCTGTCTATCTCAAACCCATTAAGGTACCATGGGAATTCCCTGGAGAAACCTTAGCAATGATAGAGAAAATTCCCTGGGCCAATAAAATGGTTGTACAATGGTGGAGAGAAAGTTTCTCATCAAAACCTTCCATTAATACCACCGGGCCCTGCAGATTGATGGCTGTGACTATTTTCTTCCCCCATAGCATGAAATGAGACAAAGGAGAATCAGTCCCTAAATCAGTATTTAATTACTGATCTATTATATTACAATCAAAAACATTTCATAAAGTTCATAAAAGAAAAAAGAAGTTGGACGTTTTTATACTGAAATTTGTGGCAAATGATAAAATAGAAAAAAAAATCCTTGGCGCTCCAAGGAGAAAGAAGCTACGCAGTGCCAATCATTCATTTTTTTTAATAAAAGAGAAAAAAAGAACAAAACTGAGAAGTGCAAAAGAGGATTTTGCTGATTCTTGGCTTGCTGCCATACATTGGGAGGAAGGTGAGATCATCGAGAGTGAAAAGATTTTTTTGTTGATAATTTGATCCATGTTTGGTGGGGTTTTCTGAGCTGGTCCTAGAGCAACAGTGGCTACAAGCCAAACCCACAAGGATAAGGTGGGTAGGAAAAAATGGAAGCACCCATCACACTTAGCAGGGCATCCGTGCTTTCTGTTCATGTCACTGAAAGAAACAGAACTGGACAGTAAAGCAGTAAAAATAGTTTTTATTCAGAAAAATCATTGTAACAGCAAAAAGCAGAAATCAGTATAGAACTAGGCTCAATTCCAAAAACAAGGAAGAAAAGTGGAAATTTATAGCCCGAGAGTAGGAGGAAGAAAAGAACTAACAGATAGAAAATCACAAAGAAGAAACATCAAGGATAAACGGGGATGCTTGCTAAGCAAACCAAAGGGACTGTTGCTGATGTCAGGCCAGGGGATTTGACATCACCTGGGGGATGCTGGAGGTTGAGGTTCTAGATCAGACATCCAGGGAGCTCAGATAGCAAGCTTGGGGTCCTCTCATTAAATGACTTTAGCAGGATCTTTGCTAAGACTGGATGACAGGACGTGGAAGGCCCAAAGTCAAGCCCTGGATAGGAAACATGTTCAGAAGAGCCCTAAAGTTGGGTCAAGTCTGTAGGAGGGATATGAGAGTGACAGAGCTTCACTGAAAACATAGAGCCTACAGCCCTTTTGGGATTTTTATTAAAAAAACTAGAACTAGATCATGAGCTTCTTAGTTCCTGGAAGCTCTGAAGGTAAAGTAAAATATATATCAACATACAATATATATTCTGTCAGGCAGTGTGGAGCTATAAAAATTAAGACAGTTCTAGAACTCCAGGAGCTAAGGTAAAACATATAAGTAATCAACTAGATGATAAAACAAAGTCTCAGAGATTCTTCCTCTATGCTTCAATGTCAAAATTTTTATATTTGTATTTCTTCACTAGGAGGGAGCTTCCAGAAATGCTACAGGGGAGAAGAAGAGAGTGCTTGAACTAAATTTTTGGAAAGTATTTCAGTCATAAAATCTCATTCCAAGAATGGAGTAAGCTAAGAAGCATAAGGTAAGGGCAGACAGTGCAAGCTTATCTTGTCACTAAATACATCCCCCCCCCATCTTGCTCCTATTCTTTTAAAAACCTAAGTATAAATAATAAGTCTGTATACATTTTATTTTAGAGAATTGTTTTCTCAGTGATGTAGCTTTTTCTCTGAAATAGTTGTCCACCCCAGTAGTAAGTACCTACAGATATCTTTATTAGTGGTTGCAGTTGCTGACAAAAAAACTACAGCCACAACCCCACTTTTAGAGCGTATACCCAACAATTACCACCCTCCTACAATTCAAACTTTTAGGCTCACTGGTACACAAAGGTAGTATTTACATTTTGTGTATTATCTTTTAGTACTTTCTTCCTGGAATATGGGGAGATCTTGGGCTCCATCCAAAGTACTGTGCTCCTTTTGTTTTAATTTGGTTTGGTTTTGCCCTTTCTTTCCCAGCCTTCTGCATTATCACCGGGTCCTCTCACCACGTGGTTTACCTCCCACTCCATCAGAGCTGTGCTCCTCTTGAGAAATGCAACTCTTAAAGACTGAAGGACTTCAAGGGCAATTGTGCTGCTAATGTATATAAATCCCTTCTACTGGTTTGCAAGGGTGCATTTAACAATATTTTTTCTCAGTTTGGGAGGGGAGAGGTCCAAGGTCAAAGTATTGGTAATGTTGACTGTAACTTGCAAACAGTTTTCTGTGTCTTTGCATGGTCTTCTTTCTGTGTATCTCTGTTCCTGTTGCTTCTTAAAAGCACACCATTCAAGTTGTATTATCTCTTTATTTTTTTATTTTAATCCTATTGAAAAAGAAATAGCAATGAGACAGCCTCAAAACAGGTTAGTAGGAAAGTTACAATAATTGCATATTGTTGTCTTCGTAGTAGTCATTCATAGCACAAGATGCAGACATTGTCATGTCTGCGTTTAAACACTATTAGTTCAGACCTTTCTTCTCATTGAACTAAGGGAAAGCAGCTGTATATCTCTACTAACTATTTTGCATATACAAATATATATTTTTTCACTACAAAATGGTCCTTCATTTATATCCCCCTTTTTTGTTTACTTTTGTCAGAGATGGGTATGCCATTCAAATATTGTAGCTGTGTGAATTCAGCTAAGTAATCCAACATAGTCCAGCAGTCCATAATAGTAGGGGGTTATCTACAGGATTGGCAATGTCAGAAATTGTTGACTTGAGCCTTTTAAGCTCAGCATATTAACATGGCCTTACTTTTTATACCTCGTTTTATATTGACACCCAAAGACAGTCATATTCTGAACTACTGGAGATTAAGATATCAACCATAGATTTAGAAGACACTATTGAGCACATAACAGTATGTAAAGCACTCAGAATCTCTAATCATTCATTTGTATCACTGTAGGAAAAGAATCATAGTGAATGTCATGTTATTTTGCAGTTCTGTAAGACCAAGGGTTGAGACAGTTGCATTCCTGAGGTCTGTTCCCTGAAACTTCCTATGGGAAGTCCCAGTTTGTCTCAGAGCCTGACGTCATTATTAGGCAAGGCATAAAAGTCCCTACTTGATAAGAACCAGGAGTTTAAGATTCAGAAGTTAAGTGATTTCACTAAACTTAGTTGAAAGAAGAGATGCTATACAATCCAGTGTTTTACATAAAAACAGCTGAAAATAAGCCAATAGATCAACCTTTCAGTTATTAACAAAATCAATCTTACCATTCAATTTTTAGATAGAATTAATGCTAAAAATAAGGTGATTCTGAAGAAGCCCCAGACTGATTTCCACAGTGGTAGTGTGGAGTATTACTTAGCTATGAAGAAAGATAAACTCCAGGCTTTCATAAGTAAATAGATGCAGCTAGAGTCCATACTCATAAGCGACATAAGTCAGACTCACATGCGTAAACACCATATTGTTTCCCTAGAGTCAGAACCTGAAAGAGATCTAAAAAGTATAATAGATATCATGAAAGGGAAAGAAATGGTCAAAAGGAAAGAACAGCTGGGAGGGGCCGGGGAGATAGCTCAGTAGAATAAGCGCTTGCTTGGCAAGCATAGGGTCCTGTGTTCAATCCCCGGGACTGAAAAAAAAAAAAAAAAAAAAGAACAGCTGGATCTTCTTATTTAATTCAGAACCATAGATTTTTCCTTTATTTAAATGATCTTGCATTATTATTTCTTTAAACCACTCTGAAAAAAAAAATCTCAACTTTAAGCCAAAGGAAATACTTGAATCATCCATATACAGACACAACTCCAGGGTAGCAGCCTCAGCACTATCACCAATAATTTGATGGGAAAATACTGAGCTTGAAAGCTGAAACTACACTGAGTGTGTCTGATTGGTTTTTGTTTTATTTTGCAGTCCAGTTTGCTGCTATTGTACAGCATTTCCATCTGGGGTTGTCTTGTTAAATCACTCTGTTATAAAGTTAAGCTAGGGCTGGGGAGATAGCTCAGTGGTCTAAGCACCTGTCCCAGGTACTGCATGCCATGCCCGACCCACAGAGCCAGTCGTGGAAACCGGGCACGGTGCTACTGGGGATGCTGAGACAGGAAGATCACTTCGAGTCTGAGCTATGCAGTGAGTCCCTGTACCAAATACATAAATGATTTAAAAATAATAATAAAGTTACACTAATATTTTTCATGGAACAAAACATTTTGACATGACTGTTTCAAAACAAATAAAATTTCTGAGTATTTTTATTTGCATTACCAAGAAATTATTTGCAACAGAAACCACAATCCCCACCCAATCTTTAAACTACACCCAGATGGCATAGTGGACAGAGAAGGCTCAGAAACAAGGTATGTCTATTGTACGCATTTTTTTAAAAAGAGGTATTTCTTAGGAAGAAATATTATATTAAATTCTTTCACTTTATTTTCTTTACAAAGTGAAAATTCTCCTAGGAGGAGTAATAACTCAAGCTACACATTACTAGTAATTCACATTTAGTATTAATGGACTCTCACAGGAATAGGGAAAGGAGCTTAAAGTCAGTTACTAACCAAGGGAAAGGGATTCAATACAGAATATGAAAGAAAAGGAATAAAAGGGCCAGATAGACACGCTGAGATGGCAACTGAGACTGGGTGTGGTGGTGTGCATCTGTAATCCCAGCACTTGGGAAGCTGAAAACAGGAGGATCACTATGAGTCCAATCTATGTAGTGAGACCCTATAGACCCTGTACTAAATACATAAAAAAAAGAAAAGAAGAAAGAGAAAGAAGAAAGAAGAACGAAAGAATGAAAGAAAAAAGAAAGAAAGTAAGAAAGAAGGAAGGAAGGAAGGAAGGAAGGAAGGAAGGAAGGAAGGAAGGAAGGAAAAAAGAAAGAAAAAAAGAAAGAAAACTAAAGATCCTTAAGCTGCAATTCAGACATGCTTCTTCATCCCATTTCTCCTAAGAGTCTTCCCTCGCTGGGCTACTAGATAGAGAAGTGAAAGCAATTTCATGGTAGTCAACACCTTTAAGCCTCCTTTAAATCGCTGAATTGTTTTTGAGAGGCATGACTTCTCTTTTCATGAGTGTATTCAATGTCATTCTCCTGTCTTTTTTGTAGTCTTCTCCCCAATATTCTGAGCTTTGGCTTGGCAAGCCATGGCCAAGCCCAACTGCTACCATTTTTGTGAATAAAGTTTTACAGGAACAAATCCATGCCCTCTCACTATCATCTGTCTATGGTAGCATTTGCTAATAGCAGACTAGAGTCATTGAGAAAGAGACTACATGCACCACAAAGGCCAGCATGTTTACTGTTTGTCTCATTACAGAAAAAGTCTGCCAGCACCTACTCTCAACTTTAGGCTGACCCTGACTTCTATTCCCCAGGGTATAGGTTGGCCTTGCTGAGCTTGAAAGTCTGGAAAATCTTAATTCAAATTTGCCAATGAGAAAAAGCTCACTCTGTAACCAGGACAAAATATAGGTTCTCAAAATTATGCTAAACTCCAAGTCCAAGAGAAGCACTTGCTAGGAGTGATCGGAAATCATAGATTCAGCTTCTAATTTTTGAGAATTCTGAATGAACTTAAAATTTCTTTTAGGAGAAATACAAATAAAAATGTCCAAATATTTTAATTAAGAATAATGTTTTCAGGCTGGCCAGAGAGCTCAGCAGATTAAACTGCCTGCTTAGGCAGTTCGAGCCCCAGTATTCTGTGCTGGCCCCGCCCCCAGGGTATGCTGAAACAGCGAATGAGACTGGGCGTGGTGGTGTGTGCCTGTAATCCCAGTGCTTGGGAGGCTGAAAATAGGAGGATCACTATGAATACAATCTGTATAGTGAGACCCTGTAGATCCTCTACTAAATACATAAAAAAAGAAGGATGTTTACTATTATTGTATGCTTTTTATGTGTTAAGCATACTTTACAGGCAACGGTTACCTTTTTAAATTCTTGTATCAGCCCTAGGAGATGGGCTCTGTGATTAGCTATATTTGATAGCTGAAAAGCAAATTAGAAAGAAGAAACTTACCTAATGTTGCACTGCTAAAAATTAATAGAGCTGGACCAAGTACCCAGGCCTTCTCAAACAAAGTTCGTTCTTTATAATCATTGGATAATACTGTTCCAAACTCAGGGAAGGAGGGTTTCCCACAGCCCCAAGCCTAGAATCTGAAGCCCTTAAGAAAAAGCTGACCCTTCCTGTTCCAGGCTCAGAATGCTGAAGGAGAAAGATACTGTCAACAGGAGAAGAACAGAAATCCGTCATCAAATCTAAGAAGTACCCTCTTTGATTTAAGAGATTTCAGGTTAAATATGTCAGCTCAAGCACAGCCATTTATCCTTTCTTCCACTTAGGCCTACTAAAAATGATGATAAAGGAATAAAAAGGTTACAAACCCTCAAGAAATAAAGAAGCCAGATAGGAAGCTCCAGCACATCAGAAATCAAATACATTGCTGAAGGGGGAAAAAAATCAAGAAGAAGCAGTAAGCAATCTAACTGTGCAAGAAAAGTCAGAAGCGAAAGTCCCTGCAGAGACAACTGTGATGGGGAAGAGTGATGACCTGCAGAATCACTCTGGCTAAGGAATGAGAAACACTGGGTATTGCTCCAGCAGCGGCAAGGCTAAAGTCTAAATACAGACTTAGGCTGGTTCTGGTGCTGGTGCAGCAGGTGAAAGTCTGCATAGAAAGGACTTGTATTCTTTTTTTTTTCTCTTGGTTTATTATCTGTGTTAATTTCTTTTTTATTTTATTTTTTCTCCATAATTTTATTGAGAAGCAAACACCAATGAGACAGTTTCAAATCAAATCGGTAGGACTGTTTCAATAATTAACACATTACATTGCATACTCTCTTCCTAGTGGTTAATTGTACAAGATGCAGACATGATATCCTCTTTGTAAACACTATTACAACAAATCCCTCTATTCATTAAGAGAATGTAACTATACATCTATCCTAACCATTTTGAATACACAGATACAAAGTGGTCATTCATTTGTACCCCCTTTTTTGTTTAATTCCATCATTTGAATATTATAGGTGTGTTAACTCAGCAAAATATTCTAAAAGAGTCCAGTAGTCCATAATAGCATTGGGTCTTCTGCTTCACTGACAATGTCAGAAATTGTTGCCCTGATTTCCCTACAGCTCAACATAACATCATGACTTTACTTTTTATACTTAGTTTTTATACTTTTCTGTTGGATGGTTAAGACCAAGATAAAGCAAGACCTATGCAACAAGAGTTGTAGCTTTTGGGTCTGATAAGGTCAGTGAAATCCCCTCAGGATTTATCCTGAGATCCTGTACCTCAGATTGTAGAACCTTTGTCAGTATCAGCCATGTGGATGAGTCGCAGCCATTGCTTGGCCAATGTGCTCTCTGTGAAAGCTTGACAGAATGTTTTCTCTCCATGTGACTCTCCTTAGGCACACTCTACATCATCAATCACTTCCCTCTTTGGACCCATAATCTCCTTAATCAGAAAATTGGGGACACTACTGAGTTACATGACGTTAGAGTACAAGTTCTCATATGTCCTGAGTCTTAATTGACCTTGGAAGGCTAGGGCCAAAATGTTGGCTTTTCTTGCAGCCCTCCTCTTTCTCTAATTTTTGGTCTGCAAACTTAGGTTGTTAACTCTCCAGAAGGAGAAGTTTATTGTTATTACCGTACCACCAAGGCTATTAAGCTTAACCTCACTATCTGTCTGAATATCAAACATCTTAGGCATAACATTGAACACATATTTTTCATCAAGCATTGATATCTTAAACTTTAAGTCCATGCAGAATATGCTGAAAAAACATTTGGAAAACCAAAATATTTTTTAAAAATAGGCATAAAGAATTATATAATTCTTATGTTTACACATAAGTCCAGAACTCTAATAATATGCAACCTTGTAGCAGGACAGTCCCACAACATTCCTTTTGCTGTCTCCTGCCTTCATTCACCACCCACTTCTTTTTGAACAATCATCTACCTGAGAGACAGCAGGGCAGCAACTATCATGTCATGACAAGCAACTCATATTCAGAAGGCAAGAATGACAGGCACTGCAAGGAAGAACCTACTATTACAAATTGCAATCTTCAGTGCAGTTGCTTAGTTCATAGGTATCAGTATATATAGTTAGTCAGGGTGAGAATCCCTCCAATTAACTGCTAGATTCAAAAATCTTCTGATCAAAGTGATTAGGATAGACATATAGTTACATTCTCTTAATGAATAGAGTGATTTCTTCTAATGGTGTTTTTAAATAGGATATCATGTCCACATCTTGTACAGCAATTAACCACTATGAAGAAGGTATGCAATGTGTTCATTATAAACTGTCCTACCAATTTGATTTGAAACTGTCTCATTACTATTTGTTTATCAATAAAATTATGGGAAAATAACAAAAATCTTCTGAAGATTCTCAGGATCATTACATTACCCTTCTTATACATATAACTGTATGGCTTGACACTGTCATGTTTCCTAGCTATTTTCCTTTCCCTCTCGTAATTATTTAGTCCCCAAGTTCTTGCTTCCCTTTTAGTTGTATTATAACTTCTATTTGTATTTCTTCTTTTGAGTTCTTATACTAGGGAAATTATATGACATTTACACATGTGTGTCTGCTTTATTTCACTTATGAGTATATCTACAAGTGGCACCCACTCAAATAAAAAGGATTTGAGCATATCATTCTTTATAGCTGAGAAATATTCCATTGTATAAAAATACCACATCTTTTGCATCCGTTCCATAGGTGATGGGCATCTTGGTTGTTTG
>NW_004524654.1:3260475-3281999 GCF_000260255.1 Octodon degus
CACTATTAATTCATACATTTGAGCTGAGCTAGCGTCCTCTGCATTTGTTCTGGGTGGGCATTGGGTTTCCTCCATATGTTTTTGCATTTGATTCTTTACTGAAGATGCTATTAATTCAGGGATTTCTTTTTACATTTCCAATCTGAGTTCCTCTATACCTTTCTGAAGTTGTTTCTTTATTTCAGAAGCTGTTGATTCATTACTTTGCTCCTTCTCATTGTCATTTTGTAGCACTGTCTTCTGACATTTGTTGTAGAGCTTTGGTGCAGTTATCACCTTAGCACCTACTGAAATTCAGGTTCAGCACTACAAAGTTTGGATTTATCCAGCTGTGCCTGGCTTGGGTCTGTCTGCTGTGTTCAGCTCCTTCCTGCTGCTGCCCTTGGGAGTGAACTTGTTGTGCCCCTCTGGCAAGATGTTGTACTCCTGGACTAGCTGGGTGGTTCTGTCCCCTACTCTCTCTGCAGGGATTGCAGCTGCAGGGTTTCACCCCAGCCTATATACCAGGCCTGAGCTGAGTCTGGAGAGAACAAGGTGGAGTAGGAGTAGGATGGAGAGGAAGCTCTCCCACACATTCACTGGGCCTGGGTAGAACTGGATCTGGGTGTCCCCAGAATGTGGCAGAAATTCTCACTCGGTGGGCAGGGTGGGTGTGTTGCAGAGTGGTGGATGTGTTCCAAGGGGGTGGAAGAGGGTCTCACCCACGCTGCCCATGGGCTTGGACCCACAGGTCCCTCTGACACAAGGTAGCTGGAAGCTCTCTCACACACACACACCGGGCCTGGGCTAGGACCGGATCTCAGGACTTGTATTCTAAATCCCTTCCATCACATAGTCTCCAGGCATGCATAGGTGTGGCCTTCTAAAAATAATAAACTTGAGAATTTCAAAGCATAGCAAAGGAAAAGGCAAGCATGCAGGAGTAAAAGCTGAGAGATTAACGTTTTGTGGACCACCCTGCCAGCCTACTTTTGTTGTCCTATGATCAGAGCTGTTACAGCAAAGTACAGTGCATGCTGGACCCTCAAGATTTCTGCTCTCACTTTATTCACTGGAGATTCCATACACCTCCAGAATACCTTACGTGATGTGTGGAATGTCACCTAATAAAGATGCCACTCTCCTTTTCCCACAGAGTTTTCAGAAAACTTTACTCTTAAATTAGAATACATAGCCACCAATTAACAGATTTGAAGAAATCATCCAGAAAAAAGAGGGAAGAATAAACCAACAGAGAAAAGGGGGTTAAGATAAAATATAGATAATGTAGGAATAAAAGCATTTCACAAACTATAATATTCTTAGATAAATAAGCAGATACTGCATCCATGAATAAAAACTACATGACATAAAGGAGAAATGATCAGACAAAAGGAAATAATTCTTGGAGGGACTAAGGAGATAGCTCAGTGGAATAAGTGCTAGCCTGGCAAGCACAAGGGCCTGAGTTCAACCCCTGGCATGGCAAAAATAAAAAATAAAAATAAAAAAGGAAATCTTGGAAACTAAAATTATGGATTTTTTTTTTGGCCGGCTCAGGCTGCCTTAAGGCCAGGTCTGGTGGGGCTTGTGAAGCTGAGGATTAGAAACTAAAATTATAATAGACAAAACTTAAAAAAAATCAGAAGAGGATTTGGAAGACATTGTGCAACCTTTCCAAAAAAAAAATAATAGAAAATAGAGATGAGAATTAGAAAAGAAACAAGAAGATGCAGAAAATCAATGAGGTTATTTGAGCATCTAATTTATAAAAGACCCATAAAAATAAAATGTTTAAATCATAAGATGGAAATTATCCAACATAAAATACAAGAAAAATTCTCTAAACTAAAATTATAAATCTTTTAAAGGTCCTGTATCCTCACAACCCCTAGTGGATAGAATACCCAGCCAAAAAAAAAAGTTTCTGTCCCGAAATATATCATGAAATTTCAAACCAAGACCATAGGGAAAATTCTAAAAAATATTCCACTGAGAAAATCCAAGTCACATGCAAAGGTGTAACAATCAGAGTAGCATAGAACTTTTCAAAAACAATAATTTGTTGGGTGGCAACAGTGCCTTCAGAATGTTGAGTGATGGGCTAGCAAGATAGCTCAGCAGACTACATTCCTGCTTATGCAAGCACAGGGACTGGGGTTCGATCCCCAGTACCACATGCTGAGCTGGCCCTGCCCCCAGGATGCTGAGCTGGCCTCCAAGACCAGGCATGGTAGCACACACCTGTAATCCCAGTGCTGAGGAGGCTGAAAACAAGAGGATCACTGAGTCCCAGCTGTGTAGTGAGACCTTGAACAAAATGCAGTTATTTCCAACCCAGCCTATTCTTTATCCAATCAAATTAAGTTGAGTAGAAAGAAAGGAAAGGAAGACTAAGGTGGAAACTCAGGTATGACTTCCTTGCATCTCCCTGGTCTCTTCCTTCAGAAGCTATTGCAGTAGTACTGTGTGGATAAAAAGTAACAAACTAAGGAAGAAAAATATTTAGGGGTCTGCCATCCTACCAAAATAATGGCAAATGGAGTCCCCAGGGTAGCAGCTATCAGTGGCTCTGCAGGAGACCTCTAAGTTTTTATCATGTGCTTTTAATGGAATTGATTAAATGATAAATTCAGATGTTTGGGAGGAAACAGAATTGAGAAATGTTTAATATATTTGACAGATCAACTGGAAAAAAAGTAAGAAAAGAATGACAATTTTTTTTTTCCAGAACCAGGGAATGAACTCAGGTCCTTGCACTTGCCAGGGAAACACTTATTCCACTGAGCTATCTCCCTGGTTCCTACAATGACAATATTAAGTGCTTTTCACCAAATATTTTTTAAATTTTGCTTTTCACACCCATAAGAGAATTGCTCTTTGAAGCCACCTGATGGATGTTAGAGCCTCGAACTTTACTTCTGGTCAAGAAACCATGAGAGAATGTGATGCACATGACTTCGAAGCCAGGTCTATTACTTGCAGAGTGCTCTTCTCTTTGGTATGGAGACTGACTAGGTTCAATGTGATGGTTGCTTGAAGAACCCAGGACCTAGAGTGACTACAGTGAGTCTTTTCCCTACCAGCTCTTTGACTACAGTGGGCAGATAGCATGAGTAAGGCATAAACCATTGTAGTTTCCAGCTGCTAAGGTGTTGTTTGCTGCAAAACGAAGTATATCCCAACCCAACTGGCACATGGACATCCACTTGTAAAAGTGGAGCCACAAGGGCAGACCAGATAGCTCAACAGACTAAGCGCTCGTTGAGGCAAGCTCAGGGGCCAGGGTTCAATCCCTGGCACTGCATGCAACACCTGCCCCACCCCCGGGTGTGCTGAGCTACTGATGGAGTCCAGGTATGGTGGTGCACATCTGCAATCCCAGCACTAGGGAGGCAGAAAACAAGCAGGATCATTACACGTCTGAGCTGCATAGTGTGACCCTGCACACACACACACACACACACACACACACACACACACACATGCACACACACACAAAGCTAAAAAATAAAAGTGTGGCCACAGTTAGTGTCATATGTGACAGAGTCTACATTGATAACATAATCATTGTAATAGTCGAAATTCTGGCTATTAATTATAATTTTTGATATTTTAAAGTGTTGGAAGGAGAAAAAGCAATGATGGTATTGATTTAAAAGAGCTGAATTACTATCAGAAAGAAGCTAACAGATAATGGCTAAAATTGGTAAGCCAAAAAAGATTTTTAAGGCATATTATGAAATAAATACACACTAGAAAAACAGCTTTGAGTACTGAAAGAGTTTTTATCTGAGTAATAGAACTAGGCAGCCGGAGCAAGATTTGCTCCCTTTATGCACAGAATCTAACACCACTTTATTTTAACTATGTGCATGCATAATCACTTATATCAAAATGAATCTCAATCATCATTTCTTTTTATTTCTATTTTAAAAGAATTGAACATAATTTGAGTTCTTTCCCCCATTTCATTCAATTCATGCCACCAAAGACAAAGCTGTGTACTTTCTTGCCCATTCTCTGTCTCAAAGCTTCTCCCTGGCTCCACTGATATTCTCAAAGCCCAAGGGGTTACATGTCAGGGCTGAGCAGAGACATCCAGGCTCCCCTGAGAAAGCAGCAGTGTCATCAAGTCTGACTCACCTGAAAAACAAACACTCTGCAAAGCTAAGCTGGGAAGAGGTTCCGGGGAGAAGGTGAAAAAAGAGACACAATTTTCTGAGTGAATTATTATACCTAGCAAGTGGTCTTCTGAAATTAACTCCAAATCTGAGAGTTCCATCTTTGTTTATAAGCTTATTCATAATTAAATGTAAAGTGAGTTAAATCAGGGTTCAAAAAAGATCTGCCCTGTTGCTGCCCTGTATCTCCAGTGAAGTAAGCCCCAAGATCCCAGCTGCCCTACATAATATGCACAGTTACAAGTCTTTCCTCCCTTCCCAAGATGCTTTCTAGGCTGCGGTGAGTTGTTTTGAGAGAAGAAAAGCTTCTGAGTTCTTACCTGGGAGGTAGAAATGGCAAGGCTCACCAAGTGAGCCAAGCAAATGGCTAGAAGCACTCTAAGAATTATAGACTGTTAGGACGTTGTTCTGAACAGTAATTAATAATAAAAATAGTAGCCTTGCTGCGCACTAGTAACCGTTCTAAGTATTTTATATATTGTCTCACATAGTCGGTATTATATTTCACAAATAAGAAACTGAGGCACTCAGAGTTTCAATGTTTTACCAAAGATTTCAAAAGTAATCAGCTACAGTGGTGCAGTTTGAATCCAGCTGTCTGGCTGGTTCCAGGGACTACAATTAGTCACAGAATTTTGAGAACGCATTGTTTTCTCAGATTCCACTGGAGAGTTCTGCACCAAATAGAGGAGAACTGCTTTTCAGAGATGCCGTTGCTACTGACAATTCACAAAGCATGGATGTATGTGAGACAATCATTCCCTGACTGCATAGGTCTCCTATTTATATGAAGCTATTTAACTTAATTACAAATAATTTAGGCTACAGATGGGAGCAAAGAAACATTAAGGATCTTGATTTTGAAACTGTTCTAAAATAGCTTTTAAAATCTAGGAGGCAAATTGTCTTTCCAAATGGAAATGAATGTGTGATGCGGTGAAGTCTTAAAGTTATTAGCATCTTTTGCTGAGCCCTCAACTATTTTCTTTGTCATTTACACGATGTACAGTCTTTAATTTTAGCTCCATGATCAAAGCGATGAAACTCAAGTAACTCACTATTCAAGTCAATGGCTGCACTTGGAGTGAGGAATTGCGGGAACCCAACAGTTACTTCTCACTTAGGACAGAATGGGACACCCCAGTCCCTTAATGGTTTCAGGCAGAGACTGGGGCCCAGGCTCTAGGGGAGAAGTCTTAAATCACACACACACACACACACACACACACACACACACACACACACACACGCATATACAGAGAAGGAAAGAGGGAGAGAGGAAGAGAAGAGAGAGGAGAGAAAGAGAGGGAGGGATGCAGAGAGGGAGAGAGGAAAGCCTCACCCATCCCCATTCCACCGTACCTGTGAGGTTCCATTGCTGAAGGCAGTGCCAGGAAACATGTTTTTAGGAATTCAGAGTATCACGTTTCATAATTTGATTTAAATCAATTATCCCATCCCTCCCTGGAACAGGCACAAGCTCCAAAAATACAAAATGTAAATGGAACCAGCTGCAGCGAAGGCCTTTTGCCAGGATGAATTTCAGTCAACGTAATCAGCCTCCTTTTCAAAGTACATTATTGTGGAGACCCAAAGATTTTGTGAAACACTTCCAGTGCCCTGGGAGGGACCAGGAAGGTAACCAATTATGGAAAGGGAGAAATAGAAGGAGTTAATCTTCTCTGTCCTGGCTTGCCTTTGCCCCAAACTCTTAAAAGAATTAATTCACTCCTCTGGGAGTTACTGGGAAACTGAGGTCGTTATTGGCAGCCTTCAAACACTAGCCTTAATTTATGGATATTTACTAAACCACATAATCACCCTGAGTTATCCCATTACAGGGCTCAGCAGAGCTGAGGTCTGTAGCCCTGAGTGTGAAGATCAATTGTGAGAGCTTTTGTGTGAGAGAGTGCTTATTACGGAGGGCATGAACATACACAGCAATCATGCGTGTCATTTATGCTCCCAACATGCTGCCCAGCAAATGGATCCCATGCATAAGACTTGGCATCCTTCCACTGAAATCCTTCCCTTTAATTGATTTAAATAGATAATTCAATTAAAACAATTATTCTAATCAAACTTCATATCTTTTTGGCAGGTTCCTTGGGGGCCTCTACCCTCAATGTTATTTTAGTATTTTCTTTATTTGTTTTCTCACCAGACTGACTTTGGCCCTCTGGATAATTGGAAAAGTTTATGTCATTGGACAATTATTGTGCCCTTCTGGAGCTTTCTACTTTGAGAGACAGAGAATGAGAAAAACAAAACATTCTGGAGAGATGTTATGCTGTGAACCTTGGCTAGCAGATCCAAGAAACCACTGAGAATGGTGCATGGTCAGAGTTACCCATCCACTCACCTACAGTGCAGATCTCAGAGTCGCCAGCCAGGCTATTAAAGCTGTAAGCTGAGGATGAATGATAGTCACCATCCTATTAGTGCCGTCTTTTTTTACAGTCTCATTTTTCTCCAATGGATATTCTCTTTAAATATGTAACATTTGTGTCAGAACTCAGGAATTCTCATGTAACTCTACTAATTTGTGAAACACTATAAGTCATCTCTTGTTCTACACAACTGAGTTCAGAAGTGACGTAAGTCACAAACTGTCAGGAAGAGGACCGAGCAGCCCAGATAGCAAGAGTAAGGGTACCAGCGCTCCACAGCTAACACTTGGAGGGGCTAGCAGTCTCTCGAGTGCCAGATAGCACTGTGAATTAGAAAAAAAAAAACCTGTTGTATGTTCTAACTTTTAGCATGTATAAAATTGGTAAGATAGCCATTGTGATTTGTATACTAGGCAATTTTTGTTTGAAAACATGTTTCTACGTATGCTGAATAAAAGCAGTCTCCCTGTGCAAAGCTACCTGAAAGCTGTCATTTTCTCAACCTAAGTCACAGAAGTTTAGGAACCCAGATGTGGCCTGTCCATCCCACCATGCTCCTCAGCATGATAGAAAGATCTGTCATTGAAGAGACGAGCCCTTCCCTGGGCCGCTCTGGGATGAGCACAGGACAGTGAGTCTGCAGATTTGATCTATGAGATCTGTCACTGATTAGCTACACAACTCTGGAAAGTGCTTTAGTCATCCTTGGCTTCAGAATACCCCATAGACCAGATCTATAAAATTGTGTTCAGATTCTATTATCTACTTTTAGTCATAAGAGTCTCAATTTCTGAGACTGCAATGTTAATCCTGTTTGAAAATTGTCTCTAAGAAAAAAGTTGGCTCCAACAGGGCAAGAAGCCAGCCTTGATTAGATTATCCTGGCAGGAAGTCAAACCTCTTGATCCAAGGGAACTCCTGTTTACCAGCATATTATAAATATAGTTTTAAAAAATAACCTTGAGGTATTGTTGAGGATACTTTGATGATGTGTAAATCTAGCCATTTTATGGCGGGCAATATACACAGCTGGAGAGATGCCATTAGAAGGCAGAGAAACACAGACAGAAGGAGTGAGGGCACTGCACTCCACAGCTAACACTGGAGGAGCTGACAGTCTCTAAACAGAGTGCCTCACCTACCTAGCAGCAAAACAGTGTTGGAAAATGAGCAAGAGGAGGGGATTATGGCCCAGGAAGCTGAAGCAGGAAAGTTGAGAAGTAAGTCAACAGAGGTTCTGTCCTCCTGCTACTCAGCCGCAGTACCTCTGCAGATCCTGCTCTGGAAAGGGCTCATCCAGGATTTGTATTAAATAAAACATGGGAAACCCTGAGAGGCAGGGGAAGGAAAGCTATTTAACGTCATTCTTGTCAAACAGACTAGGTCAAACAGAATGTTTCTTTCCGTCCTTATTCTTTGCTGAATTGTTTCTACACAGGCTTACCCACTTCAGGGGAGGCAGCTGCCAAAGGAAATCCCTCTGCATACAGGTTTTGTCCACTGCATGTTTACATGACCAATAAATTGAAAACTATTTATGTGCTGTCTTAGTCACTTTCACATTGCTGAGACAGAAGACCCAACATCCAAAACATGGAGGAGAGGTTTATGTCAGTTAATGGTTTCCGTCCATGGTTGGCGCTTTCATGGAAAAATGATATGGCCGAGGGTTCTTGTGAAGGAAAGCTGCTTATGTCATAATGGCCCGGAAGCAGAGAGGGAAGGAGGAGTCAAGAGAAGATATACGTCCTTCCTGGCCATGCCCCCTATGACCCAACTCTCCCACGGGGCCCTACCTCCTAACTGCACATCCAGCTCTAGGTACGGCACCACCCTGACACAATCACCTTCCAAAAGCCCACCCACCTCTGAACACCTGAGCCTTTTGGAGGAATTCTAGGCCTAAGCCATAGCACATATAGAAAAAATTTTATATGCATATATATTTAATAGGAGCCTAACGAAACTGCAAGTGCAAAGAAGCTGGCGGTTTAAAATGTGTACTATTCTTTTATTCCTTTGAAATGTCAGTTTAAACATGCAGAAAATTTGGAAGTAACAAAAAGAAGTTCCCTTAAGAAAGCAATGAAGCAAAAGAAACTGAGTTATGTCCTACACTTATTTATACAAAACAGTGTAAGAAACTGTTGCTACTGTAGGAAATTAATAATCTATTGTTGTTGTAGGAAAATATGTGACCAGCTGGTCCACCAAATTCATGGTATTACCTGGGAACATACAGAACATGCAGAATTCTTGGCTATTCTTAGCTGGTGCAGGTGTTCAGAGTCAGTAGTTTTGCAGTGCCCAGGAATATGCATTTTAAATAAGAACTCAGGCTGTTTTCTCAGACTAGATTTTCAGAACCACTAACCTACACAAGGTTCCCTGATCACTATAACTTTGGTGGTAGATAAGTTTATTTGCAACTTCTGTTGCTTACCAGGAATTCTGAGCTAAGTCTCTCATAGTATTACAGAGAAGCAAGCACTGGATAATGGCCAGGAACGCTGGACTCTCGGCTTAGCCACTAAAGAATTTGCTTTGTGTCTTACACAGTAAAGTGGATTACTAGAGGCAAATATTATAAAGTAGGTGATGAATGCCCTAGCACAAAAATCCAGATTTCCCTTTTCAAAACGAAGATCAGCAGCAGATATTACTATAGCCCTAGCGTGGAGCTTTGGTCTTCTTTATGTGCCTGGCACTGAATCACTTGCTACATACCAGAAGGAAATACTAGACTCAGTGGAGTGCAAATGCTATTTGCCAAATACCCATTAGAGATCAAACTAGAACTCCAAGCAAGTAATGAAAGAAATAAGACATGACCTCACTTCTTCTGGAGACTTCATGTTTAATTCGCAGAGTTCATGCTTTCATGAGATTCATGAGACTCAATACTATCCTGTATTTACATTGTATGACATGGATAAAGAAGGTCTGAGAGAGAGACAAAAGAAGGAGCCATCTGAGGAAGGGAAGAAGTAGGCCCTTGAGATCTTTGTGGAGAAAATGAGGTGATGGGTGAGATCCAAATTTCTTGGAAAAAACTAGAGTTGTGAATCTTACTGTGGCTCCTCTGAGACTATCTGAGACAGTGGGACACAGCATTGTGACACTCCTTAACCAGAGAGGTTATTTTCACTCTGATACTTTACTCTAGTGTCACTTTCTAAGTCAATAGGGAAAACATTAGTTCATTAGAGAGAGTTATTAAGTGGCCACAGGGCATCTCATTGAATTCAGGTTAAGTGATCCCTGCAGGCTTCCTCCCTTTTACATTTCTCTTTTTGAGGATTCATTCATTCTTTCTAGATTCACAGTGACTGCAGACACCACAGTGTTATGATTCAGGGACTGCTCTCTGGAGTCCAACCAGTGTGAATTTGAGCTCTAAGCGAAACATAGATCTCTGCCAGCAGTGTGATCCAATTTAAAGAACAGCTCCAGACCTCCACTGCCCATCTATGAAATGGAGACTGTTTCTATGTTATGGTATACATCTAAAATGTCCCACAAAACTTATATGTTCAGAAATGGGGCCTTCAGAAAGTGACTAGATCATGGGACATTGTATTTTCCAATGGATGCATCCATTGATGAGTCAATAGCCGACTGTGCTGTGAGGAAGTGGAGCCTTTGGAGGAAGTAGGTTACCGGGGATACTCCTTTCAAAGGTATATCTCTTGCTCTGGCTCTTCCTAGTCTCTCTGCTCTCAGGCTTCCATGGGTTGGAAAGTTTTTTTCCTCTGCCAGGTGCTCCTACTATGCCAATAAACCATGGACTGTACTCTCTGAAACTACACACCAACATAAACCTTTCCCACTTTAAGTTGTGTATACTAGGTAAAGTGCTTTGTCCCAGCAACAAGTACATAGCATAGATGTGGTTTAGATCATGAGTGTCCCCAGAGCCTATGTATTAAGGGGCTGTTCCCTGGTCTGGGATATTACTGAAAAGTGAGAGAAGCTTTTGAAGGTGGGGCCTAGTGGAAAGGAGTTGAGTCACTGAGTATGTGTCCTAGGGAAGGATATTGGGTCTCTGGCCCTTCACTCTCTCTTTTTGCTTCCTGGCCACCACAGGTGAGCAGTCTCCTCTGTCAAACAATAGGGCCACATGACCATAGAATGAACCCTCTAAAACCACAAGCCTAAATGAACTTTTCCTCTGTATAACTTGACCATCTCAGATATTTTGTCACTGCAATGGAAAGCTGATTGGCATAGATACAATAAGCTAAGGTGAAGTACAGAGAACAGAGTGTTCCAAGCTCTATTGTATAGGCCTCTACTACTAAGGTAGTGCTTCCCCATCCCAGTGGCCAGTAGCTGGGGGGCAGGCAATTCATAGCCTCCCAATTCCATCACCAGTGAACATCCCCTACTCCAAAGCATCTGGTGTATGCTAAACAATAGGGGTGTGTGCATAACTTGCCTGGCAGCCCCTAAGCACACCAGTGTCCTCTAACATTCTTCATCTTCAGTGATGGCTGGTGAGCATTTTTTCCAGAACAATTTTCCTAGCACTTCAAGACCACTCTCTGGTGAGCCACCAGGCCCACCCCTTCCCTGTGAATCAATCCTTCAACAAACACTGCCCTGCCTCCCCCAGCCCTTAATCATTTTGCACAAGGCTTTCCACAGATTTTCTGCATCTGTGCTGCCCACGGAAGTTCAAAATTCATAGGAGAAGCACATACCAGACTCCAGAAACACCTCCAGTGTTCAGTTCTGACATATGTGCTCATTCATTTAGACTAAAACATTTATGAAAATAAGCTTCCATGTTCCTTCTTACTGTTCTCGTTACCTTACCTTAATGGATCTAGAGATCTCTGACAGCAAGGAGCTGACCATGGTCCAAACTGAGAAAAGGTGCCAGCTGACAAATTTCCTTGTCCTTTGGGATTTATAGCTGGAAAATAGGCTTTGTGCCATTAACTATAGTCAGTAGAGGTAGGCATGTGGTAAGCAGAAATCTGAGATTAAATGTAAGCTCAGCTAATAATGTTTCAGTCAGATAATAATATGTACCATGAGCTCAGGATTGAAGAGTTTGGGTATTTGCTGGATCTTCCTTCTATCTTTCTGTCAGTCTGTGTGAATCAACCTGTTAAAAGCCTTAAAACAGTTTCCTGTGTTATACTCTGACTTGAAGAATATGATAATGGCTGGGGATATGGCTCAGTAATATGGTGCTTATCTACCGTGTGTGAAGCCCTGAATTTGATCTCAAGCACTCAAAAAATAAAATAAACCCTAAAATGCGTTTATTGGGAGGAATGACCTAAGATATTATGGGTTTAGAACTACTTACTTCCAGAGTAACCAACTAGCTACCTACTAGTAGCAAGATCCTATAGAAAAGAACTCAGGATAGGTAAGTGCTGATGTAGGAAGATAGAAAAGAAAGGATTCTGAAAAACTTTTCCCCAAACACACAGAGACTGTGTCCAACAGCATAGCCGGGACAGTTACTGTGCAAGGCCACACTGTATTGGCAAGAAGAATAACTGGACTGTCACAAAAATGCTCAGGACCCAGCAAGATGGAGCAGTCTGAAAAGCACACACTATCTGTTACATAGATTTGCTCATCCCGGGGCACAGGAAACAAGTCTCACTTTCCAAAGTGCATAAAGACCATGGGCAAGGTCAAAGCACACTTAACCTCCAAATGGGGGAGGTGTAGCAATTACAGCCTGCTCAACCCTGGAAAAAGGATCCCAAGGATGTGGCATGCTTACTGTTTAGTGTTTTGGAAAAGGAATCAGATGAGAGGGAGGTAGTCTCTTTTGCCTTTTAAGATTCATTTAGAATTCCACTGGTTCTAAGGCTGTTCATATGTCAACATCTTGAAAATCAGAATGCTTCTTACAATTAACGGCATCATAGTTTAATAGGTAATTTTGCCATCTTAGCAAAACTTAAAAACAATAGTGTCTATTGTGCTAGATGGCAACTTAGGTGTGATTAAATATAGTAGATGGTGAGAGATGCTATTATAAAACACAGGGCTATCCAAGAATCCTTTGCTTTCTCTTGGGCTCAGCCTCATGAGCACATGTCCCTGTCTGTGGAGTCCTTAAGGCTCCTGGGCACAATGATTACGCCTGTGTGGCTATAAGAAGAATCTTGTCGAGAAGGAAAAAGGCAAGGTGGCCCTATTTATTTTAATTTTCCTTCACATATTTTAAAGGGTTTTCTCTTACTTCAATGTTGGGGGTCTTTCTACCAGTTTGGAAGAGCGCCCCTCCCTCAATTCCCAGAACACACCAAACATACTTTAAAGCGTAATACTTTTCTATGTGGCCCTCTGTTTCTGTTAGATCAGGGAGCAGCCACAGAGGAAGAAGGGAATGCTTTCAGAGTGTCACTTACACCCCAGAGACCTTGTACCACCCACGGTCTTCCCTCCCTGCCTCTCAAATGGATCAGAGCAACATTAAATATCAAAACTCACCCAGGCTCCCAGTTTCTCCAGGCCTTCAGTCCAGCCTTTGCCGCCTGGCGTGGAGCACAGCAGCGGTGAGCTCTGGGAATATAAAATTAGCTGCTATTGGTGCCTTGTCAATCAACATCCAATCCCATGCAAAGACAAAATGTGTAGCCATGTGCCGGCCACATGTAGAATGTTACTCAGCCACTTGGAGAGAGGGATCCAATTCAGGGAACTTCACATAGCCCACACTTTTGACTCAGGGATCCAAGTGAGGCAAGAGAGAAGAGAAGGGAGAGGGAGGAGCAAATTCATTGTAGGTACTAGCCTCCCTGCCTTGACCACCCAGCTCTGCATGGAAAAGAATAAGAAAGAGAACAAAAAATAGAAAATGGGAAGAAGAAAAGGCAGATGTTCTCTGGAAAAGATATTCTCTTCCATAAGCCTAGCAGGGGAGAAAGGGGCATATTCTCTAGAAGTGCCAATCTTTTTAAATGTTCCTAAGGTAATATGCTAGCATCAATACTGCAAAAATTGGATGGAAATACATCAGGGAAACATGGCTGTGACCAACGAGAGTCTAAGAAACACCTGTGTGGGGAAACCTGGGAGGCAATAGTAAGCATTGCTGTCCATAAATAATGCCACGTGGCAGCCACAATGCTACTTACAGCAAAGTGGTTTATTCAGAAGCCAAGAGATAGAGATAAGGAAGAACCTACATGGATAAGCATAAAGGTTTTCCAGGTCTGCCTCGGGGAGTTCAAGTTCAACTAAGGAGAAAAATCTTATTAACTCTGTTAAGTGATTAACCACAAAAATACATACAAGAACCTGTGCTTATCACTTATCTTTCCATGTTCTCTCTCTTCCTCTCTCCCTTCCTCCCTCTCTCTGCCCCCTTTCCCCTGCTTTATCCCTCTGTCTCTCTCCATCCCTCTCCCCCACTTCCCTCTTCCTAAACTAGTGTTACGTGGGAAAACTAAAGGAAGACAATGTCTTCCCCAACTTCTACCTTTCTATGTTATTTTCCATCAATTTACATTTACTCTTGTCTACAGAGTACTAACACACTCACTGATTTACCAAAGGCACTCACAGCAATGAAACAATCTTCATACTGAGACTTCCACAGGATTGACAGATCTTTTAGTTAGTTCCCTGCAGACCTAGCTAGGACATGCTGAGGAACCTGAATGCCATTGTCCTAGATTACCCAGAATAAGTTGACTAAATTCCTCACTTCTGTATCTCTTTCTCTGGGGGCTGTGTGGGAGACAAAACGTGCCTCTCCTCCTCTGAGATGCTCCTTTGAGATTCTAAATGGTGAAGAACAAGTAAAGTATGCTGATCAAAAAGAATATTATTTTTGCCTGACTAAAAAATTTAAATAATAATAATTCCTCACACACATATAGAATTCCATACTCTTCCAAGTACTCTCAACTCTGTTATCAAATTTTATAAAGATAGGCATGAAAGCCTATAAATATAAGGTTACTTGCAATCATCTTAACACTACCAAGCAAACTGATGATGTTTTTGAAAGCTTTCTTCACTAGTTCTTGTAGCCTTAAATGATCTTTCTCTCCATCCACTCCCTCCTGTTTTCCTCTTCCCTAAAACTTCTTTTCTAGCTGGTCAATTCAGAACCACTTGCAACTTGTATTGCTGTTGTTCTAGACACAGGCATTTGCATTTCTGTTGTCGCTCAGGATCTTTATTCATAAGACAATGTGTCTTGACCATTTTTGCTTTCCTCTTTCTTTCTTTATCCTGACTCCTTTTTCTCTCATAACCCAGTTAAATGATGCTTATATACTTTGTAAGAGATGTTGGTTTGTCCCTGCTCTAAATCCACTCCTCTTGACCACAGCCTTCAATATTTGTGTTTGTTTTCATTGGGGCTTGTTCATAGAGCTTCTCCAATGTTCCTTATGCCTTTGTTTCCCACATTCTATTTCTGTTGCCTCAAAAATAACTTTATTTTAGTCTTAAGCCTATCAACTTAAAAATCAAATTGCAGGGACTGTGGAAATAGCTCAGCAGTCTAGGTGCCTGCCTGGCAAGCACAAGGATATAAGTTTGATCCCTGGTACCATATCCTGTGCTTCCCAGCTACTGAAACCAGGCATGGTGGTGCATGCCTGTAAACCCAGTCCTGGGGAGGCTGAGATAGAAGAATCACTATGAGTCCGAGCTGCATAGTGAGACCCTGTACCAAATAAATAAATAAATAAATAAATAAATATTGCTTATATGTGTAGACCATTCTTCCAAAATTTTTCCTACAAGTTCAACTATTCTTTTTCAGCCCAGCTACAGGATTTTAAAGCTGAAAGAGCCCAAGAAATTTGGTCCAGTTCTCTAAGATGAATGAAAAGAGACCTGAATCCAGGTTGTAGTCTTTTGATCTTCATAACATGTATTGGTAACTGGCTCATTCACACCTCCCACAGAACTTTCACATTCCGATTACTTGACATTGTCACCTGGTGCCACAAATGTACTTTAAATTTATTCAAACTCCAAAGCAGAACTCCTTGCTTTGACCAACACCATCCTCACCCAAACCTGCTGTGCTTTCCTGGTAACTATGTCCTCATCCACCAGATGTCCTCCTTGATTAGGGTGTCCTTTTGATTCCTCTCCCCCCTTAACCTCATCCCTTGCTGCTCTTGAATTTCCCCTTGCCTTCCATCTTCACTATCACTAGCCTAGTTCAGGCCAACAATCGCTCTTACCTGAATTTCCACAGCAACTCCCAAAATATCTCTAATTCTCCTTTTAGCCACCTCCAATAACAACCATATCCCCTTGAATCAGCGAGTGCTCTGAAATAAAAAGTTGATCATTTTCCTATCCTACTTAAGACCAGCAAGTGTAGCTCAGACCCTGAGCAGGACATAGGAGAATGTCTATATTTTGGCCCCTCCTTATCTTCAAGCTCACCTCTGACCATTCTCAAGCCTACTTCAAACCAAATTTCTGTCAGCCACTTAGGGAAGTCTTCTCTTTCTTACATCTTGGGACTTTGCAGAAGACATTCCTCTGTCTGTAAGATTTCCCCACTTCTTTTAGTCTAAATGGCAGAAGATGATTGCCCATTTAGCCATCGATTTTAGAAATTGCTGCCCCCAGATGTTTGCACAGAAGGCCTCATCTAGGACAGTGTTTTGCCTCAGTGTCACTATTTTCTTCACTTTCTTTGTCTCTGAGAGAAAAACCTAACAGACCTTAAAGGAGGAGACATTTGTTTTGGTTCATGGTTACAGTTGCTGATTGGCTGGTTGCAAGTCAGAAGCAGTGTGGTGGAAGGGCTTGGGTGGGAGGAAGCTGCTCGTATCATGGTGGGCAGGACGCTGAGAAAGCAGGGCAGAGCTGGGAGGGAGATGCCCACCCTTGCAGGTCAGACTCACAATGACCTGCCTACTCTGACCAAAGTCCACCTGCCAGCAGCACACTTAGCTGATGCACTCACCAGAGGATGAGTGCAGTTCCTATGCCAGTCAGTGCTGTGCTCACGAGATCCAAGCATCTTCTAAAATCCCTGCCTGTGAGCAAATGAGGGGAGGAATTCTCCATCCAAACATAACATTCTACTCCTAGGCCCCAAAAGATTCATGGGCATCTCTTTATAAAAAATGAATTTAGTCCATTTCTAAGAGTCACCAAAGTTTTAACAGTCTCAGTATTGCTGAAAAGTCTAAATCCAAAGTCTCTTCTTAGACTCAAGGAAAACTCTTAGCTGTGATCCCCTATAAAAATCAAAAAAAGTTAAACACTGCCAACATATACAGGCACAGGTTAAACATTCGCAACCAAAAAGGGAAGAATAAGAGGGTAGAAAAAAATCAGGCCAAAGCAAGACTGAAACCTAGCAGGACAAACATTAATTCCTACAGCTCCAAGTCCAGCATACAGGTCAAGTTTTGGAGAGATGTGAACGCTGTCAAATTGGACAGCCCTGATCCTACAGCATTGCCAGGTACAGCCTCCATGGCTTCTCTCTTGGGATGGCTTTAGTTACTGTCTGTCGCTCTTTTCAACAGATAGTCCAGCTTCCTAACTTCTCCCACTTCCTGGGGTCTCCAAAGCATATTCTACTCTACTGTCTCTTGTTGACCCACTGACCATTCAGGATCACACTGTTTGGCCTCAAAGGCTGTCTTCTGAAATCTGTATAGAAGCTTTCATGAAGCTACAACTCCTACATTATGAATTTCCATAAAACCAGCACCACACAGATGATGCCATCAGCTGCCATCAGCTCAAATGCTAGCTGGCCTCCCTTAGGTCATGATTGCTGAATCCTCTGGCTGCCTTCATGGCTCAACACTGTAAATGGAATCCCAGGACCCAGTTCCCTCAACAGTCCTTCTCAGTCAGGGTGCCCTGAAGCTCTCTTCTCAAATGAAAGCTTGACAGCTTTGTACCTTGACCCTGTGATAGATGTGGTGATACAGATTTCTGATATTTCTTCAGGAAATCTTTCCTATTATCCTGCTTCCAAGTACTTGGTTTCTTTTTAGTGCTAATATTTTCAACAAGGAAACTGTCCTGGACAAAATCTTAAAGGCCTCTACTTTACAGATACTTCTTTTATGGCTACCATCAATTTTTTTTAATTATACAGATCTGCCTCTTGCTCCTGTGCTCATGATAGATATGACTAAAAGCTGCCAGTGATACTTATGCAGCACCCTCAACATTGGGCTGCCTTGAAATTTCCTCTGCTAGATTCATTAGGCTACAGTCTGAATCTCAGTCTCCTCCAAACTCTCAGGAACATGAGCAAGATGTAGAAAAATTTTCTGTCAAAGTATAACACACATATTCTGAAATCCAAACGCCAATATGGTCCTTGTTCCCAATGGAAACCTCCTGAGCCTGGCTTTTACCATCTGCATTTCCTTCAATGTTCTTGTTTTCTGAGCTCTGATCAAAATCTCCCATCAAGCATGGCTTATAGCATTCTCAGGCTTCTGTAGCTGGTACCTACATAGCTTTTAAAAATTTCTCCCATGAACCAGTTTCAAAAGCTTCTGAACCACACAATTACAAATACTCAGATATATTCATAGTAATGATCACACTCTGGTACCAGAATCTGTCTTGGCCACTTACCTCACTGCTGAGACAAAACACCTGACACCTACAATTTAAAGAAAGAGAAATCAACCTGGGATAATGGTTACAGTCTCTGGCCAGCTAGCTCTTATTCAGAAAAGGCATGGAGAAAAGCCATGTGTGAAGGAATGCTTTTCACACCATAGAAATCAGGAAGCAGAGAGAGAGAAGACAAGTTAAGCTGGGAGATCGCATCCCCAGTGACTCACCTGTTCTGACCAAACTCTCTCTCCCAAAAGCACACTCAGCTACTGAATTTACCAGTTAATGAATCCACCAGTGAGCATAACACCCAATGAGCATGAAATCCAGTCATTTTCTACAATGTCTCACACTAAGCACATGAGATTCTGGGGGGACATTCTCAACCTAAATGTAAAGCTGCCTTTCAGAGACGCCCTCCTACAGCAATCCTCACCACCATCAGTCTCCATCTCCCTGGTCGGATGATTCACTTACCTTCACAACACATATCACAACTTGGCATTTTCTTGTCATTGTTACTATTTCCCTCTGCCCCCATCCTTCCCACACAGTAATCACCATAAAAACATGGACTTTGCATGTCTTTGTCAGTGATGAACCTGTGGTGCCTGGTAATAATCGTTAAATGAGCATTCCCAGTGTTGAACATGATACTTTGATATAGTGGTAACCTAATACTGCATAATGGAAGGGAGAAAGGAAAAAAAAGGTGGGAGGAATAAAAGTTAAAACTTACAAGTTGATAATGTCTTTCTCATTTCCTTTTAAAAAAAAATGTTGCTACATCTTTTATTGTTACTTTATTTTTCTCCAATCAGCCATTCTAAACAACTGATAAGAAATGGATCAGACAGCCATCAAACTTCACACAGAACCCAGCAGAGCTGTGAGGCTCCTAATCATGGGAACATTCCCAACTGCTCCAGCTCACTTCTAAAGTTTATATGCCTGCACTGAATCACCAATTTCTACGTCTTCAGTAGATGTGCCAGAATTTGTACAAAGCCTTGCACCTGGCCCTGAATGTTTTCTGAAAACAATTGCATCAAGAACTCCTGTTCTATTCCATTTCTCCTGCTCACTCCCTCCTCGCACGCTTCCAGATGTGTGTGAGTGGCCTCTTCCTTGACCTTCTCTTATGCTTCATCTCTCCCACAGTATCAACAGAGGCTCTCATTTGTTCTCTCATGAGTAGGACATTTTCCCTTCTTGGTTTGCCTTTATTTCATAAGGATTATTTGCTCCCTATTCTAAATTTCCTCAGATCCCTTCTCCTAATAATCTATTTGAGCACCTTCCTTACCAGAGTAAAGGATTAAGGCATTGCCTTTCTTTTTTGAAGTGAGAAACTACGCTAACCCATCTCCCATCCACCAGCCGCTTCTCATTCTCTCCAGTTATTCCGTAGTCCCTGGCAAAGACCTGCCTTCCTGCCTCTCTAATGCAAGAACAGAGCAATGCATCTGCTCCAGCCAGGAAATTAGAATTCATCCAGAGCAGTGAGGTCCCAGGATATGCTCATTCACGTCGGTCACAGTTCCTTCCTACTGATGTTTGTGCTTCCTTTCACAGTCCAGCATCTCTCCTCCTGGCAGAGAAGATGAATGTAAACTAGGCCTGATGGAGTTTGCACTGCCTGCACTGACCATTCATCAGCAGAACCCAGGGCTGCCAAGCACTCAGCCAAAGGGTTTCTTTTCTTCTCCATTCCATGCTGCTTTAATTTTTTTTTTTTCCTACTTAGGGATTTCTAAGTCCTTAGTTCATTTTGGGCTTTAAATTTCTAGTTTGGGGAAATTTTTCTTCTTTTCCTTTTCCTTTTCTTCTTTTTCTTTTTAATGTTACACATTCTTTTATGCCTCCTTGTTTTAGAGTTCATTCTTTGAAATATTTGTACATCTTCAAATATCCAAGTTAATGACCAGAGACCTGTGGGACCAACTTTATTCTATAGCTCCTTTTGTTCTCTTTTTTTCAGCTTAGTCCCTATAAAGTCATCAGAATAATAAGGTAGAATCAGAATTAACTTTGCAAACAACTTCTTAATTTTTTTAGTGTACTCATTGTAACGTGATTCACAGAATATTGTCACAAGTAAACAATACTAAAAAAGATCACATTTACACAAAACCCAAACATCCATAATCACTATCAATATTTAAGAGCGTGCATGTACAGTGTGCTTTTTCCCTCCTATTCATTAAAAAAGGGGAGGGAGGAACATTTTTCCCTCTCATTTTAAAGTTTGCTAACTTCAGTTTTATAAGTTCTAGTATTTTATGTCACTAAATATTACTCTAAAATGTGATATTTAAGAGCAAGTCATATTTCATGGTATAGGTAAGTTATTCATTTAGTGAGTGCCTATTATTATACTTAGACTGTTTCCAGTGTTTGGTATTAGAAACAATAGTGTGATGAATGTAATTGTAGGTGAATCTTTGGGTACATCAGTAATTGTTTCTTTAGGGTTATTTACAAGAAATGGAACCACGTAGGTGAAGAAAGAAAGATGGTTTGGAATATGGATTGAAAAATCATTTTCCATACAGGATTCCCCTTCTTTATACATTAACCAGTTTTATAATCTCTGGATCTAAGTTTGTAAATTTTCTACATCTGAGACAACTGTCGGTATTAAAATTTTTAAATTTTTTATCCAACTTGATGAATGACAAATGATATTATTTTTGAATTTAATCATGTATACTTAACTTCTAATAAGAAGTATTTTAAAACAGATTATTTTGCTTTTGTGAATTATCTACTCTTATCCTTTATGTATTTCCCTATTGTAGTACTTGCTTTTCTTCTTAAATCATAGGAGCTTTTAATACCATAAATATAGTGGTAGACTTATCCTTATAAGTATTATATTTCTAGGTTCTAATTTGATTTTAATTTTTTTCCTATAATTTTATTGAGAAACAAATAGCAATGAGACAGTTTCAAATCAAGTTGGTAAGACAGTTTCAATAATTAACACATTGCATACTATCTTCCTAGCAGTTAATTGCTGTACAAGATGCAGACATGATATCCTATTTACAAACACTATTGCAATAAATCCCTCTATTCATTAAGAGTATGCAACTATATATCTATCCTAACCATTTTGAATACACAGATACAAAATGGACATTCATCTGTATCCCCTTTTTTGATTAGTTCCATCATTTGAATATTATACGTACGTTAACTCAGCAAAATATTCTAAAAGAGTCCAGTAGTCCATAATAGTATTGGGGCTTCTGCTTCACTGGTAATGTCAGAAATTGTTGACCTGAGTCCACTACAGCTCAACATAACACCATGGTTTTACTTCTTATACTTCGTTTTTATACTTTTCTGCTGGATGGCTAAGACCAAGGTAAAGCAGGACCTATGCAACAAGAGTTGTAGCTTTTGGGTCTGA
>NW_004524654.1:3283156-3301449 GCF_000260255.1 Octodon degus
TTGTTTCCAAGATTTGGCTATCACAAATTGTGCTGCTATAAACATAGGCACACATATATCACTATGATATGATGTTTTCAGATCCTCTGGGAAAATTCACAGCAGAGGAATAGCTGGTTTAAATGGGATTTCCAGTCCAACTTTTCTATGGAGTCCCCACATTGATATCCATAATGGTTGCACCAGTCTATATTCCCACCAGCAGTGCAGAAGGGTTCTGTTTTCTCCACAGCCTATCCAACATTTGTTGTTGGTTGATTTCTTTACGATAGCCATTCTTTCTGAGGTGAGACGATATCTCAATGTTGATCTAATTTGCATTTCACAGATGGTTAGTGATGTGGAGCACTTTCTCATATATTGATTCAGTTGTTTAATTTCATCCTCTGAGAAGTGTGTGTTCATCTCAGATGCCTATTTCTGGACTAGCTCTTTAAATTGTGGGGCCCTAGTGTTTTTTAATCTTTATAAATTCTAGAGAGCAGACCTTTGTCTGAGTACTTATTTGTCATGACTTTTTCCAAATTTGTGGGTTGTCTTTTCACTTTGTTGGGAATTTCTTTGATGCGCAAAAAATTCTCAGTCAGAGCAGGTCCCAGTTGTTAATTCTTTTAACTGTTTCCTGTGCAATTTGATTTCTGTTCATGAAGTCTTTGACTACCCCTATGTCTTCAAGAATTCCTCCTCCTTTCTCTTCCAGGAGATTTAGTGTTTCTGATTTAATATTTAGATCTTTAATCCATTTTGACTTTAATTTAGTGCATGGTGATGGACCTGAGTCAATTTATACTTTTCGGCATGTAGAGAGCCAGTTTTTCCAGCACCATTTGTTAAACAGGCTATCTTTCTTCCAGTGAGTATGTTTGGCCCCTTTGTCTAAGATAAGGTGGCTGAGTGTGTTCATAGCAGCTTCAGCGACTTCTAATTTATTCCACTGATCCTCAGGTCTATTTTGTTGCCAGTACCTTGCTGATTTTATCACAATAGCCTTGTAGTATAATTTCTAGTCAGGAGTTGTAAAGCCTCATGCCTTGTCTTTATTGCCCAGGATTGCCTTTGCTATTCTCGGTCTTTTCTGTTTCCAAATAAATTTTAGAAATGATTTTTCTAGGTCTGTGATGTATGTTGGTGGCAGTTTGATAGGGATTGCATTAAATCTGTACAGCAATTTTGGAAGTATGGCTATCTTCACAACTTTGCCTCTTCTTATCCAGGAACATGGAATATCTTTCCATTTTCTGAAATCCACTATGATCTCTTTTTTCAGAGTACTGTAATTTTCCTTGAAAAGATCTTTGACTTCTTTAGTTAGATTAATTCCAAGGAACTTCATTTTCCTCCGTGCTATTGTAAAAGGTATTGTTTCTATAATTTCCCTCTCAGTGTGTTTGTTGTCTGTGTAGAGGAATGCTATTGACTTTTGGGTATTGACTTTGTATCCTGCTATGCTACTGAATTTCTGTATTAATTCTAGTAGCTTCTTGGAGTTTTTTGGGTCTTCCAAATAAAGTATCATGTCATCTGCAAATAATGATCATTTAACTTCTTCTTTACCTATTTTTATTCCTTTTATTTCTTTCTCTTGTCTAATGGCTCTAGCTAATAATTCCAGATAGCCTTGTCTTGTACCAGATCTAAGAGTAAAAGATTTCAGTTTTTCCCCAATTAGAATTGTGTTAGCCATTGGGTTTTCATAAATGGCTTTTACCACATTGAAGAAGAGGCCATCTTTTCCATTTTTCTATAAGACTTTGAACATGAATGAGTGTTGGACTTTGTCAAAAGCCTTTTCTGCATCAATGGAGATGATCATGTGATTTTAGTTTTCGCTCTATTGATATAGTGTATTACATTTATAGGTTTTCAAATATTGAACCATCCTTGCTTGCCTGGGATGAATGCTACCTGGTCATGGTGTATGATCTTCTTGATGATTTCCTGTTTTCTCTTTGCTAGGATTTTATTGAGAATTTTTGAATCTATGTTCATGAGGGAGATTGGCCTGTAGTTCTGTTTTTAGTTATGTCTTTCCCTGGTTTTAGTATCAGTATATTTTTTGCCTCCAGGAATGATTTTGATAGGATTGCTTCCTTTTCAATTTCATGGAAGAGGTTAAGGAGTATAGGGACTACATCTACTGTAAATGTCTTGTAGAATTCAGCTATGAATCCATCCGGACCTGGACTTTTCTTTTTCATTAGGTTTTTAATTACATCTCGTATTTCATGGGCTCTTATAGGGCTATTGAGAGTTGTTATTCATCTTGATTCAGTTTTGGTAATTTGTACCTTTCTAGGAATCTATCCATTTCTTATGTGTCTTCTATTCTGTGAGTATAAAGATTCTCAAACTAGCTATTGATAATCTTCTGAATTTCCACTGGGTCTGTGGTAATTACATCCTTTTCATTCCTTATTGCTTGTATTTGAACTTTTTCTTTCCTCTTTTTGATGAGGTTTACTAGGGGATTATCAATTTTATTTAATCTTTCAAAGAACCTGTTTTTTGTTTCATTAATTCTTTGAACTGTTTTCTATGTCTCTACTGAATTAATTTCTGCTCTAATCTTTATGATTTCTTCCCATCTTTGAGCTCTGGGTTTGGTTTGCTCTTCCTTTTCTAGTTATTGAATGTGCAGTATTAGGTCATTTATTTATTCCCATTCTATTTTCCTAATGTGTGAGTTCACAGCTATGAATTTCCCTCTGAGAACTGCTTTCACCGTATCCCAAAAATTCCGATAAGTTGTGCTTGAATTTTTATTGAATTGTAGATATTTTTGAATTTCTGGTTTAATTTCATCTGTGACCCATTGGTTGCTGAGTAGGGTGTCATTTCATTTCTGTGCATTTAGAGTTTTTTTCCATTTTCTTTTGTCATTTAGAGTTCTTTTCCTGTTTCATTACACTGTGGTCAGATAATGTGCATGGGATAATTTCTGTTTTCTTACGTATACTTAAGCATGACCTATGGACCAGCATGTGGTCTATTTTAGAAAATGACCCATGTGCAGCTGAGTAAAATGTGTATTCAGCTGTGTTTGGATGGAACACTCTGTGTATTTCCACCAAGTCCATTTGTTTCAAACTCTGGTTCAGTTCTGTTATTTCTTTGCTAGTTTTTTTATCTGGTTGACCTATCTTTTTGGGATAAGGGGGTGTTAAGGTCCCCTGTTAAGATTGTGGTATTGGATATTAGATTTTTCATGTCCATCAAGATGGGCTTTATATAGTTGGGGCTCCCATGTTTGGAGCATACATATTTATGAATGTTACCTCTTCCTCTTGAATTTTTCCACTAACCAGTACATAGTGGCCTTCTTTATTTTGTTTGTTCATTGTTGGTTTGAAGTTCAGACTGTCTGAGGATAGGATTTCTACACCTGCTTTATTCAAAGGTGCTGGGGCATGTACTATTGTGTTCCATCCTTTGACTTTCAGCCTATGAATGTCTTTATGAGTTAAATGTGTTTCTTGTATACAGCATATTGTTGGATTTTATTTCCTAATCCACTGTGCCAGTCTATTTCACTTAATAGGTGGATTGAGTCCATTTACACTGATGGCTATAATTGAGATGTATTAACTTACAATTGACATGTTATTTACCTGTTGTCATTTACTCCTTTTTCTCTTGTGTTTAATTGTTTCCCCTATTTAGTGGGTTGCTTCTGATCTCATTTGTGAAGTTCTGATCATTTTAGTCCCTCTCTAGAGCATCTTACAGGAGCCTGTGTAGGATTGGCTTTGTCATCATGAAATTCTTTAAGTCGTTCTTTGTCATGGAAGTATTTCACTTCTCCATCAAACTTGAAAGAGAGTTTTGCAGGGTACAGTAGTCTAGGCTGGAATTTGTTTTCAGAGAGGACTGGAAGTACTCTGCTCCATGCTCTTCTTGCCTTCATGGTTTGTGAAGAGAAGTCGGCCCTAATTCAGATGGTTTTTACTTTGAATGTGATCTGCTTCTTTTCTCTAGCTGCTTTCAGTATATTCTTCTTGTGCTGAATTTCTGGGATCTTGACTATTATATGTCTCGGTGTGTTTTTTGATCTTGACTATTATATGTCTCTGTGTGTTTTTAATTGGGTTGAAGTTACTTGAAGTTCTGTGTGCTTTGCCTACCTGAATGTCAGATTGTTTCCTCATATTTGGGAAGTTTTCTGTTATTACTTCTGCCCATATTTTTAATGTCATTTGTATTGACTCCTTCTTTCTCATTGATACTTGTTAGTCTCACATTGTTCATCTTTGCATCGTCTTGCAAGTGATGAATTATTTTTTCCTGCCTCCTAGTTGTTTTTAAAAGATCTTTTCTTACCTTTTCAATAGCTGCACCAGCATCTTCAAGATCTGAAACTCTTTCTTCACTTTCACTCAAACAGTTTTGCAAGCTTGTGATTGAGATTTTAAGTTCCTCTATATCTCTTTGACTCTGCTTCATGCGATCTACTCCTTTCCTGCAATGCTCATTCAAGGAATCCCTCATTTTTCTAATCTCCTCTACTTTTTTTATTCAATGTCTTCTTTAGAAGCAGTTTTTAATTCTTTTACTGCAGTGTTTTGTTCAGATTGGATTTCCATCCTATGTTTCTGTAGTTGATTCTTTAATTCAGATGCCAGGAGTTCAGAGAATTATTTTTTTATTTCAGAAAAGAATTCCACTCTGAGTTCCTCTATAACTTTCTGCTGTGCTTATTTACTACTGATGCTATTAATTCATACATTTGAGCTCAGCTATTATCCTCTGCACTTGTTCTGGGTGGACACTGCATTTACTCCATGTATTTCTGCATTTGATTCTTTACTGCAGATGCTATTAATTCAGGGATTTCTTTTTTCATTTCCAACCTGAGTTCCTCTATACCTTTCTGCAGTTGTTTGTTTATTTCAGAAGCTGTTGATTCATTGATTTCAGCTGTGTGAGTCCCAATTTGTTCTGTGTTAGTGTCCTCTGCACTTGTTATGGGTGGGTTTGGGGTCTGAGATTGCATTTTGCTCCTTCTCATTGTCATTTTGTGTATCACTATCTTCTGACCTTTGTTGTAGAACTTTGGTGCAGTTATAACCTTAGCACCTGCTGAAATTCAAGTGCAGATCTACAAAGTTTGGTTTATCCAGCTGTGCCTGGCTTGAATCTGGCTGTTGTGCTCAGCTTCTTCCTGCTGCCACCCTTGGGAGTGAACCTGTTGTGCCCCTCTGGCAAGATGTTGTGCTCCTGGTCTAGGTGGGTGCTTCTGTCCCCCACTCTCTGTAGGGATTGCAGCTGCAGGGTTTCACCCCAGCCTATATAGCAGGCCTGAGCTGAGTCTGGAGAGAACAAGGTGGAGTAGCGGGGAGAGGAAGTTCTCCCACACACTCACTGGGCCTGGGCTAGAACTGGATCTGGGTGTCCCCAGAAAGTGGCAGAAATTCTCACTCAGCAGGCTGGGTTGGGGGGCTCCCAAGGGGGTGGCAGAGTGTCTCACCCACACTGCACCTGGGCTGGCACTGGCAGGTCCTGCTGGCGCAGGGTAGCAGGAAGCTCTCCCACACATTCACCATTGCCCTCGCTAGGACTTGATTTTAATTTTAATTATTTCAGTGAAGTTTAATTTTTTTCAGTGTACAGTCTGTATTTCTTATACTTTCTACATTTTCTCTAACAAAAGATGATTTCTTAAAGAACTCATATTTTCTTCTATTATCTTTATTGATTTTTTGGTATTTTCATGTTAAATTCATGTAGAACTTGATTTGGTAAATGTCATGTAGTAAACAATTTAATATTCATATCAAATGGCTATTTTATTAAAAACTCCCTTTTCCCAGTGATTTTAAGAACCACATTTTGTCTTTTACAGGATTTTATCTATGCCTGTATTTGTCTTGGGATATTCTTTCCTATTGATTTGAAAACAATGGCACATGTACTATTAAGGTTTCTTATTCAGAAATAAGTACTTCATGTTTTTGTTCTTTCATTAACATATTAGTGTTTCTCAGTAAAGATTTGGTGTCTTTCCACATGGGGCCTGCTGGAACCTCATTCCAGCCAGCACCCAGGCTGGGCATGTGTGAGGGACCACCTGGGGCCTAATGGAACCTCATTTCAGCCAGTGCCTAGGCCTGACATGTTTGTGGGACCACCATGTGGCCCACTGGATCCTCACTCCAGTCAGCACCCAGGTCAGGTATGTATGTGGAACTTCTTCCATCAGAGAGGCCCAGTGTGGAAACCTGAAGCAGAACTCTCTGCAGACAGGCTAGAGGTAAGACCCACTCAGCTGATCCAGAGGCAGAACATCTTGCCAGAGTGGCACAACAGGTTCACTTCCAAGGGCTACAGGAAGAAGGAATGGAGCACAGCAGCAGACCCAAGCCACACCCACCTGGATGAGTATGAACTTGGTAGACCCAGACCTGGTGCTAAGGTAATAACTGTGCCAGAGCTCTACACCAAAGTCAGAAGACAATGTTATACAAAAATGAAAAAGAGAAAGGATAAAATGCATTCTCAGGCTCCAACCCCACCCCAAACAAATGAAGAAAACAATACCACAAAATAAATTGCAAGTTGCACACCTGAAATCTCTGAATAATAGCATCTGAAATAAAGAAACAACTACAGAAAGGTAAGAGGAAATTGGATCAGAAATAATCTCTGAAGTAAAAAAAGAAATGATAACTACAACGAAAGAAGTACTAAGTGCTTCTAAAAAAGACACTGATAAATAAATAGACACTGATAAATAAATAGAGAATAGAAAAATGATGAAATCCTTGAAAGTGTAATATAGGAAAGAAATAGAATGCATGAAGCAGATTCAAAGTGATGCACAGGAAATTAAAACCTCAATCACAAACTGGGAAAAACTGTTTGAATGAAAGTGAGAATAGACTTTCAGACCTTGAAGACACCATTGCAGCTAGTGAAAAGGTAAGAAAAGATCTCTTAAAAACAACTAGGATGCAGGAAAAAAATAATTCAACATCTGCAAAAACGATGCAAAGATGAACAACGTGAGACCAATAGGTATCAATGAGAAAGAAGGAGTCAATACAAATGATATAAAAAGAATATGGGCAGAAGCAATAGCAGAAAACTTCCCAAATATGGGGAAACAATCTGACATTCTGATAACCAAAGCGTATAGAACTCCACATAACATCAACCTAATTAAAACTACACCCAGACATATACAGAAAAAGTATACTAAAAGACGCTAGAAAAAAGGAACAGGTCACATTTAAAGGAAAATCCATCAGAATAACAGCACATTTCTCTTCACAAACCATCAAGTCAAGACAAGCATGGAGAAAAGTAGTATAAATCTTGCAAGAAAACAAATTCCAACCCAGATTGATATACCCGGCAAAACTCACTTTCAAGTTTAATGGAGAAGTGAAATACTTCCATGACAAAGAACAACTAAAGAATTTTATGACAACAAAGGCAACCCTACACAGACTTCTAAAATATATTCTAGAGAGGAATCAAAATGACCACAACTCCATGAATGAAAAATTAAAGAACTCCCCAAATAGGGAAAACAATTAAACACAGGAGTAAAAGAAGCATACAACAGCAGTCTTTCAGTTATTCTTTTGTATACAACACAAAACATTTCCAACAGCACATTCTATAAATGGTCTTACCCTGCACCCTATAGGTCATGATTCTGTCTGGGTATACAGGATGAATATCAAAGAAATAGCAGTAGCTCAGTCCCACAAGTGACACTTTGCCACCAGTAAGTGTCATGGACACTGTCCATGTCCACCATGTACTAGAACTTTGTGCAGTATCCTATCCCCAAACTGCTAGAAGTGCTGGTCATATATTTGCCATTCCAGTACTTTTGTTATGTTTTATTCTTAGTAATTCTTTCCTATCATGAAAACGTTTTCGTAGTTGATATTTTTGTATATATTAACCTATTCAAATACTGTGCAAGTAGTCTGAATTGATCATAGATTCATACATATGATACTCTACATACTGGCCTCTTAGAAGGACTCACAATTTAATTTTAATTTTTGAATATTGTTTTGAAATATTTAATTTTGAATTAATATTTGATTAATTTTCTGAGTAATTTTTAACTTTAATTTTTGTCTTATGACATACTGTATCTTTGACATGCAATCTACTTATAAGACATGGTAGGATATTTTCCTACTATTAGAAACTTTAAAAAGTATATTTGCATGTTTCATTGACTTTATATTAGTTCTTCCTTGTTTTTTACACACACACACACACACACACACACACACACACACACACACACACATGAAAAAATATGTCTATAACCTGACATACGATTGATAATGTTTTGAGGAAATCTTCAATGACTTTTAAATGAGTTTGCCTCAATTAATTATATTTTACATGGTTCTGCATAACTACCATTTTGAGAGCTCCTTATCCTTTACCCAGGACCATACAGTAACTTCTCTTGCCTCCTGGATCATGTTCTTTTTTATTTTCTATATGCCACGTCTGGAGGAATTAAAATATTTTGAGTTTCTATAACTTGAAAATACTTTACTTTTAGTTTTGAAAGGTATGTTTGCTAAGCATAAAATTCAATGAGGACAGATCTTTGTTTTCTTTTTCAGTCCTTTGAATAAATAAGTCTAGTTTCTTACCCACTTGTTCTTTTTTTTTCCTAATGGGGAATAAGAGGCTATTTAATTTCATTCTTCCATAGCTAACATTTCTATGTATATCTTTAATGGTTTTTTTCTTTACAATTAGTTTTGGACAATTTCATTTTTGTGTATCATGGTATGATTTTGTTCATATTTCTTGTGGAAAAGGTTCATTTTTCTTGGAAATGTCATGCTATGATTTTAACTAAACTCAGAAATTTTAAACCTTTAAATGTTTATTGCCTACCCCCTTCTATTTTGAGAATTCCAATTCTATGAATATGTTTCTTGATTTTAGCACAGAGTGAACTATTATATGACTGATATGTAAATTCTTTCTTCATTTTTAGACAATTTTTATTGTTCTATTCATTTAAGTTTGTAAATAATTTTTACAATGTGCAATTATTATTAATCTCATGTTATGTATTCATTTCAGAAATATTTCTCTAAAATTCTGAACAAATAAATAAAACAAAAAAAGATTTAGTATTTTTTCAAGCTTCTCATTAGGTTCAGTTTTCTGAACATATTTGCTATTGTCTTTCCCTCATAATTCTACTGGGCTATTATTAAGATGTAGCAACACAGATAGGCACTGCAAAGCACTACGCAGATCCTCCTTGTGGCCTTAGCCTGGCGTTTCCCCAGCTACTGGGTACTCATGGATGACAGATTGGAGTCTTTCTCTGGAACTGTTCTCTGAAGAAGAGAGCTACTTTCTCAAAGTTCATACCCAGATACTTCATATCCAGTCACTGACAAGCTGGGGTTATCAGGCAAGAAAATGCTCAGGAACCATCAGAGCTGCCAGATTCCTCACAGGCTTCTCTGAGGCTTTTGTGGAGAGTGCATCGCAGTTCCCCTCTTCTACTCCCACAACGGTATTGATCCTGAGGACACTCGTGCGCAGGAGGAGGGCACACTTTAAGATCCCCATCTCATAATCTATTTCTCTAAGAAGTTCAAAGAAAACTGTTACCAGGAATTATCTGACAAAGAAAAGCTGAACTGAAATGCAGTTTTGAAAATGGATCACCTACTAACCAGCCAACAAAAAGTACCCCTTTCCAAATAGCAGATGGCTCACTGAAACCTGCAAAACTGCAAGCCTGTAACAGCAGCACAATGGTCAAAACATTTTACCAGCAATGTCATTGAGTAGCACACCCCTGGGAGAAAATGCACTGGCAGGTACAGTAGCTTAGGTGCTAGAGTCGTTGTGGGGAAGTACTAATTATAAGAACAGTGGAGTCCAGTGGCTTGCTGCTTGGTGCTGATACAGTAGAGAAAGACGAGAACAGGCTAAGGATAATTACTCACTAATTGAAGGCTAAGTGTGAAAATCACAGGACCTCCTTGGCAGCTTATAAAGAGGCTCTGATCTTCTGGGAGGAGGGAAGTAAGGATCAAGCTCAAGACTTAATTATAAGATTAGCAAAGCTCCAGAGAAAGTGGAATTCTCAACCTTGATTAAGTCTGTGATGCCAGGGTCAACTCCCTGATTGGAAAGGAGCAGCCTGAGACTTGCAAATCAACAACTTAAAATCCTTCACATTGCAGATCCCCCCGAACTCTTAGTGCCTGCACAAGTGGCCCAGTGCTCCCTGTTAGTCTGTCTGTAAGCAACATACGTGTTCTCTCTAGTTCTATAACCACCCCTATTTCTGATGGACAACACTACAATACCTACAATCATATTATGATATAATCTGGCTGATAGTATGTTAAGCCTACAAGGGAAGGCAAAAAAAAATTATATCCCCCAAATACTTGGAAGACCTAGAAAGTACATACTGATGGAAGCTTTGAGAGTGTGTAGAGCAGGATATCTTAAGTATGCTGGGCCAACAAGAAGGGCAGAACTTCAGCTTGGGTAAGGGAGAGTTCATTAGTATGGAACAAACTTCATCCACCTGAGATTTAATATAGTGCTTCAGGAAATAGTACTCCTATTCAGTTAGGATTATTCTTGGAAGATGAGAGAAAGAAATATCTTAGTCACTTTCTGAGCTCTAGGACAAAATACCTGACACCAACAAGGTAAAGCAGGAGGGCTTTATTTTTGGCTTGTGGCATTAGTCCATGCACAGCTGGTCCCCAAATAGAAACAGGATGGCAGAGGGCATGCTCAACCATGGAAGCTAAGAAGTAGAAAGAGAGAGAAGCCAGAGACAAGAATACACCCTCCAAGTCCATGTTTTCAGTGACCTGCCTCAAACATACCCACTGATGAGTACACCACCCCTGTGATTCAGTCACCTTCCGCACACATGAGAAATTTGGGGAAAACCTGAGAGATCTAAACTGTAACATTCTACTCTGGCCCCCAGCAGAACTGTGTCCATCTCACGATGCAAGATACATCTAATTCATCTCTAGTAGTGACCAAAATTTTAACAGTTTCAGCATTATTAAAAAATCCAAGTCCAAATTCTCCTTTGAGCATCTAGGAAGACTCAGTTGTGAGGCCCTGTAAAAAAAAAAAAAAGATTTTTTTAATGTTAAATATTTCCAACATAAAATGAATAGCACTGGGAAAAATGGAGAAATAGAGAGACAGAAAGAAATTGGACCAAAGCAAAACCAAAACTAAGTGGAGAAATACTAAATCCTGTAGCTCTCTGTCCAGTTCTGAAGCAGGCTGTGGAAAGACAAGGGCTGCAAGGATCTTGGGCAGCCCCACCCCTGTGGCATCGCCATTTGGAGTCTACATAACTGCTGAGGGGACTCTGCTCATTCTATGTGCCTTTCCTCACCAGGGTGTCCACATTTCTACTATTTCTAACTTCCCAGAGTCTTCACTGCACTTTCACTTTCACCTTTATATTTGAAGCCTCGGAAACTCTGTCTTGCCAGTCAAAAATCCTAAATAAAATACATTATCATCATCTTATCCTGGAGGAAAATGACGGGTGTTAGTGCCACCTCTAGATCCCATGTCATGAGCTAGATTTGGGGAGTGGCAGTTCCCATATATTCCATTTAACTCATCAGTCTGGTCTCTACAAGATAAACAGAGCCTAGAAGACGGTAACAGATGACATGACACTCAACTCTAATAGCAGCTTCTGTGTCAGATGTGAAACGTTATCTAGAGTAGACCCACGTAGCCTCAGCCACACATACGTGGTCACTGAGATGGGGAATATGGTATTTTCCATGCCTGTCAGGAATAAAGACAGAAACAGTTCTTCTTCACTTTCAAACACCTAACAGAATACATTAATTTCGTGTTCTTTGGCTGTGATAACTCTCATGATATCTATCACACTATAATTATAAAGAACTGGAGTACACTCGACCTTTTGTCAGATGCCCACTATGTGGATGGCATCACGTTTGTTTGACAGGGTGATGTGCCTTGGCAATGTATATCTTCAGAGAGCAGGAAATAAGCCCTACAAATATTCATGGACCTACAGCATCAGTGAAATCTATTCTGGACCTAACTTTGTAGCTCCGAGGACACAGGGACATGCCTTCCAAAGTAAAAGATGCATTATTGCATCTCATATTTCCAAAAATATGAAGGAAATATAGTTCTGATAGTCCAAGTGCTGAATTCAGAATATAGTATATTTGAAAATAGTGCACTAACTCTCCTACTAGACGACATAAGCTGCTACTAGTTTTAGGGGAGGTCTGGGGATAAAAAGGCCTCTGAAAGCAACACCAAGGTGGAATGAAGTAAATCTGACACTGGCCCGTATTACCCGGGAGACCTGAAGGAGATACAGGTATTGGTTCAATAAATGTGATTCAATATAGTGGACATTTGGCAAAACGTCCAGTATATTCCAATCCTTTAAAGTTATGGTAGAATAGAGATCAGGAGAGTTACCACAGGTGCCATGTGGACTTGAAGAGAATCACAATACAGACTCCAGGGGTTCTGAAGCAAAGTCATGCCATCTGCAGTGGAGAAGTGTTGTCTACAAGAAACAGCTTCTGTGTAGTACCAGCTCCTGATGCAGACGCCATACCTGGCAGTGGATGTCAAATGGACACATGACCATAACTGCTTATCATAATCCAAGTTATTACCAAGTAGTACAGTCACACAAACCCAAAATCAGTTCACAAAACATGTCACTGTTAACTTAGTTTTCACCTTTGCCTCATTACCGTGGCCTCACAGCAGGGGTATGTCTTTTTTAGTTTCTCATTTGACCTGATGACAGAAGAAACACAAGATGGGTCTTGGGTGGTAGGTGTTCAGTATGTGGATTCAGTGTAAAAATGGACAGCTGTTCACAAAAAACCCTCTAAAAGATAATCTAGAAAGGCAGGGCTGTGAAATTTTTTCCCAAAAGTCAAAGCTTAGAAGATACATATGGTAATATACTTGGAATGGAATGAGTGGTGGAGCAAGGTAAGAATACATACAAACTGACACTCACTGGTGAATTTGGCTTGTGTGTTAGGAGCCCAAAGAAGAGATGGGAAGGTTGTAGACAAGGGAACCTTGGGAAGAAACATGAAGATGAATCTACGAAAGTAGGAGCAAAATGGGAACATTTTTGCATCTCATTTTAACCCAACAAGAAGTGCCTACTATAAATGAAAAGCTACATAAGCAGTCAGCAAAATCAATTGTCCAGGTGATGTCAGACACCATCAACCCTCCTACCACAGTGGCACTACCCTGTGGACTGGAACAGAATGGCCATAAAAAGAGGGGTCAGGGCTGAGCAAGGGCCTTATGTCTCCTTCTAGCCATTGAACTGCTCTCACCACCACCTCCCCCTGTGTCAATCCTACCACCAATAAAGACTGTTTCTGGAACCATTCCTCAAGGAGCTAGACCAATGATCACACTGCATCCTGTCTCTCCTAGAAGAGGCAGTGATTCCGCTTGATTGGAATTGAAACACACAATTGGCATGGTTTGTCTTTAAGTCGGCGGGCCTCAGCCAGCATCAAGCCTTCAGTGTGGAGTGCTTGATCTCCTGATGTGGATCCCACAAATCTAATATTGGACCAAGTTAACCACTTTGCAGCCAAAGAAGCACCAAAGTGGGGACAGGGTCATTAAAGACCGCAATCCTGTTGCATGACACATCACCGAGAAGCTGTTGGCCTAACAGAGCCACAAAATGCCCTTTCTAAAAAAACAACAGAAGTGCCAGCATGGTAATGATATCCTGGAAGAGTAGTACCCTCTCCAACATGAAATGTGTACTGTAAATTGATGAGAATAATGCAGTCCTAATCCCCATAGATAGAACACATAGTTTCAGAGAAAAATGGCTAGAAACAGAAGTTTCTAGAAATATGGGTTAATCCTGTGTTTCTTCCCCTCCTAGGAGCTGTAAAAGTTCTTCCCTTGAAAATTCAGAATATCAAATGGTACCTCTATGCATGACTTTTTTCTTCTGCACTTGTACCTTATGCTCTTCCCATTTTGCACCGTGTCATAATGTTAAGAAACTTGATCTTCAAAGACCCAATGTGAATGACCCTTACCATCCTTTATTACCACAACAAAAGATAAAAGACACATTTAGCGACATGGATAAATTTTGCACAGTTATGCTTTAAACCTCATCTGTAAGACAGGTACCATATCTACCCTACAAGTTCACCTTCTTGTAATAATAAAAATGGGCTCTGCCTATGAAATACATAAGGAGGAAGCTAGCCAAGAGTCTCTGTGAGTATGTGAGTGGAAAATAATGAGATACCCCAGTGGTAAATACAGAAAATATAAGGAAAATGGAGGTGACTGGAAAGAGCAGTGTGTGGGTGTAAGATCTGTAGAATCTGGCACAAACAAAATGTTGTGAATGTTAGCCAGACAATGTAGATATTTGCATCAATAATGTTTCAGTCAACTCACTATCTATGCATGCCATACAGTTAAGAGAGAGACTAAGACTTAACCCAATGACTACAGAAACTTAGCTGTGGAAATCTCTGCTGTCTATGCCTCAAACTCTAAGCTCTGTGGTTTAGAGATGACGAGTCCCAGAAAAAGTAACTGCCACCAGGTGACACAGCAAGAATCCCATTAAATTATAAGTTATGATTTCCACAGTCACTTCAGGAGCCTCACACCAAAGAACCTGTAGACAGTATGTGGAATCACCAGATAAGTTAAACCACTCACTGGGAGAAAATAGAGCTGCTAGCATGTTCTAGGAAACAATGTCTAGGGAACAACACGAGGGAATAATGTTGGAAAACCACAAGGTTCCCTGGACCATCTTAAGAGATAACCTCCTCTGATTCTGATAGTAAACATAAACAAGCACACAATCTCAGGAGGTGAGCAGTCACTCAAGCATTTGGGTCTCAGACACCCCAACAGGTATACTACCTGAGGCAGAAGAGCTGCTAGACAAGAGCAAGGGAATCCAGAATGAATGACAGAGGAGAAACAGAGTAAATATCAGTTATAATCTTGAAACTACTCACAGTAATGAGGGCTCTAACTTTGCACTTACCTTCTTTTTTATTAAAAAAAAATCTTTTCCATTCTATGCTTTTCAAGGTTATACTTTATTTTTATCCCTTCTACTGAATGGTTACTTTGTTTTAATTTCCCTCTATATTAATTAAAATGTTTATAGTTACAAATTTTTATTTTAGCTTTAGCTACCTCCCTTCAATCAGTATGGTGGTGTTCTCCTTTCATATATTTCTGTATAACCTAGAGTTTAATTTTTATTTGAACTAAGATTTGAGATTGTTGAATTTAATTTCAGTTTAACTTTATTTTTTAAAGTCTAACTAATAATTCTTCTTTAACAAAGTTTAGTTTGTTTGAGGTGTTTTTAGTCTCTTCCAAAAAAGATTATATAGATTTAGTAATCTGATATTCATACTTTCCACAAACATAACACTTGATTTAATATGCATTACTAAGCACCAATTATTTCCTAGCTTTCATTTCTAAGTTTTGATCATCCTCATTCCAATTTCTTTCTCTACCCTAAGTTAAGAAGGAGGAAAAAGCAATTGCTAGCAGGTAGTAGAAACAATCATACAAGTTGCTACAGTCCAACTTCCCATTCATATTGCCAAGTTCAAACCTCAAAACACGCCACTTTACTGGAACTGTTACCACAAGCAAATCTCTCCTGAACAAAGTCACAGTGTGTTCTACGTTTGCCTTTCATTCACAAGTAGAATGAATAGAGCCCCGATCCCAAGCTGCCCTATGAAAGCCCACCGTGTTCTTTCAGTAGCTCTTTTCACCCAACACAACTTCCATGACACCTCCCATGCCTCTGTGGTTCTACACTTCACATTGAAATCTGTGGCTGCAGAAACATGGCCTCCTACAGCTTCCTTTCACTGAATTAATAATCAGGGCTCCCACATTATATTGTCTTTCCTCTAAGAAGCCACTTTTTGCCTGAAGAGAGAGACTCAAGACTCAAATCCTCTATGTGTGTCTATGGGTTATTCCTGTATTTCTTCCCCTCCCAGGAGCTGTAAAATTTTCCTTTCTTCTCTTGAGAACTCAGAGTAGCAAATGTTACCTCCATGTATTACTTTTTTCTTCTGCCCATGTGCCTTATGCCCTTCCCATTTTGCACCATGTCATAATTTTAAGAAACTTGATCTTCAAAGACCCAATGTGAACAACTCTTAGCACTTCTTTACCACCACAAAGATAAAAGAAAAATTTAGGGACATGGATAAATTTTGCATAGGTATGCTTTAAATTTTCCTAGCAGGATTGTAAGCTGAGTCCATTCCAGAATCCAGCCAGCAGGCAGTACCGAAGAACTAATACAAGGCAACCCATCACAGTCAGCCGAATAAAGATTCCCGGAAGGAGGATTCAGAGCCAAGCTGAGAGCTGCATGAAAATATTAAGCCAGAGCACAGAAGCAGAGGCAACGACCACAAGAACTACACTAGGAGGGAAGCAAGTTGCACAAGGCTGGCCATCAGTTACCCTGAGAACCTCTTGCTTTCCCTTGCTGATCAGTGAGTGTATGACATACGTAGATAGTGAGCTGACTGAAACATTACGGATGCAGACATCTGCATGGTCCTGCTAACAGTTCACAACTTTCTGTTTGTGCCAGATTCTACATACTTTATACCCACATATTGCTTTTTCCAGTCACCTCCATTTTCCTTATATTTTCTATATTTGCCACTGGAGTATCTCATCATTTTCTACTCATAGACTTTTTTTTGCAGGGGGCGGGGGGGACTGGGGATTGAACTCAGGTCCTTGCGCTTACCAGGCAAGCGCTTATTCTACTGAGCCATCTCCCCGGCACCTTCTACTCACATACTTGCAGAGACTCTTGGCTAGCTTCTTTATGTACTTCACAGGCAGAGCTCATTTTTATTATTGCTTGAAGGTGAACTTATAGGATAGATATATCTGTCTTCCAGGTGAGGAAACAGAGGTGATAACAATCAAAAGGTGTATACTCAGCAAATTAATAGCAGGCAGCATCTGGGCTAAAATTCAGGTCTCCTGATCTCTGGTTCAATTAGGTACTTAGAAATATGCTAACATGTGTAGGATTCATGCTTATTCCCAGGGAGCAAGTTCAGAAGGAAAGCAGCATATAGTGAAAAGATGGCACAAGGACAAACTCAACACCCTCTCAAGTCACACATGTAGATTTGATAATCACACATCCTCCAGCCACCCGCACACTTCTGCATTATCCTCAGATGATTGTCCTCAGTTTTGAGCTGATTGACCTTCAACCCACTCCAAACTTCTATAGCCTTGAGCTACATCAACATTACTAGATTTTCTACTCTGAGTATTTAATGTTCAAAGTTCCATAAACTTCAGAGATGAGATCTAGTTACCAGATCCTCTAAGAATAGCAGTTTTTCCTCTCTTCTCTGTGTTCAACCATACAGACACCTAGTTCCCTCTGCTGCTGACTAAATGAGTTCCATTGTGCAGAGTGATTGATGGCAATTCCTCTTAGAAGAAGGGGAGAAGTTCTAAAGTCAGAGGTGTGAGGATAAGGAGAAAAATCAAGCTTTTCTGTTTATTTCTCTTTGGCTTCAGCTATAGTTTTGCTTATGCCTATACAGAGCTTCAAAGTTTGGCAAGGTGTCCTTTAAATGAAAAGTTCTATAACTTATGTGCACAGAAACGATCTCTGAAGTGGGCACTTTCTGGTATATTAGACTATCTAGACCCTTTGCTCCCAGCACAAATCCAGACATGGAGATCCATAGACAGTTTTGAATAACTCTCATTTTTGTTTATACCTCTGACAAACATCTGCCTCCTGCCAGTTCTTCTGGGGAATTCAGGCATCAAGGGGGGTCCCAGCTTTGACAGCTTCTTGGGATAATCTATTCCAGGCCACCAGCAGCCTTGAGTCACTGATCCTGGAGTCACCTATTAAGCTTCTGTGATGAGGAAATAACATAGAAAAAAAAAAAACCTTTTTATTAAACAAATATCCAGAAATAAGCTTCATCCTCCACAAACTTATGGGCAATAGAGAAAAAAAAGATGGAAATATGAACATTATGATTAGATGGAGGTAATCTCTCTGCTCACACAAGTACATGAATATATCTATTTAAACATATCTATCCAGGGCCTCCAGGCATTTTCCAACACGATCCATTGTACAAGAAACTATTTATCGAGACCCAGTCCTAGCCCAGGTCTGGTGAGTGTGCGGAGAGTTTCCTGCTACCCCGCGCCGG
>NW_004524654.1:3305457-3319776 GCF_000260255.1 Octodon degus
TAATAATATAGATGTCTAAAAAAGAAAATCATAATCCAAAAATTAATAGCATCTCATCCTTAACTAATTTTATCTACACATTCCTTTTGAAAATGAAATAGGTCTGTATATAGTGTTTTTTTATTTGAGAAAATAAAAATGAAATACATCTGTAAAAAAAAAAAAAGAAAAGAAACTATTTATCTAAGTCACTTCTTAATCTCATGTTCTTCATATTGCTCTGCAAATGGGAGGAACTCCTATTGCCTAGAGAACAGCAGTGGCAAGTTCCAGACAAGAGGGCTACAATGTTCTCTTTCCCAGTCTTCACTTGATCTTTAAACATTTTTACCTTCTGAACTCCACTTTAGCCCAGCCCCTCTAAAACACACTGCACCAGGTGACTCCCACTCTGTCTTAGTTGGGAAGGGCGTGGAGGAAGAGCTTGCTCTACTTAGTTCAAATTAGACACTCATGTTTTACGTGCATTCACCATAAAGACTTTGTTTGCTATTTGCCATTAATATATTAATTTATTCATTCAGTCAGTCAACATTTGTAGAGCTCCTATCATATACCAAGCACTATGCTTGATACCAAGAATACAAAGATAAACAGAAGTCACGCTCAACATGACTAGTCTAACTCCCTGAGCAAAAATAACAGGAAGACACTTAAGAGGCCTTCCTGGGTTGGCTTCACTTTTCTTGACCTGCTGCTGCAGTGTGAGGCCAACTAGAAATGACTTTTCTCTCTGTCACTGTTTCTCATTTCACGTACCACACTGCATTTTCCATCTGATTATCTTGTTTTTCTGACGATATTACAAGCAGCAGCCTTACCTTTTATTCTCTCTTATCTTCTTATTCATGTGGACAGTAATTTGTATAGTATAGGAATTTAAATCTTGGATAAAAGGACTCATGAAGGTATCATCTATTATCAAGCCAGAAAATACTTGATATTTTCATTCTCAAATTAACAGCTTATTTGTTTAATTATCTTCATTCCACATACGTTATGTTTGAAAATCATAGTAGTAAAGCTAACAACCAGACAAAGAATCAGATAAAAATGGACAATCATCATTCATTTCTAAATCAGTTTCATAAGCACCAATTTGCTGACTCTTAAGAAATATTATCCAGTTGATGAATTAAGTACATGACAGTTAATGTACATTATTATGAGACCAAAAAATCAGGATTGTTCATAACTCTGGATAAAGCATGTAATTCTCTGAAAAATTGTAAACTAGCTTAAGAAAGACTTTTTGTCTAAAAAGTGTCTATTGTGTGCCAGATATTATGCTAAACCCGAAGTTCACTGCAAATTAAAGAAACATATAGGTCACAATTTAGTTGGAAAGACAGAAATACACGCACTCTGGAGTGTTAGCTTAGATGCAGTATATGATACAATGATGATACAAAGAAGAAAAAAGTAATTAACTCAACCTCAGAAGACAACTGAACAGGATAGTATAATTGAATGGATTCATTTTGTGTCACTGGATAGCAGAACATGAAGGGTTAGCAGCTAGAGATGAATGATGAAGTTCCATTTTGAAGGGGTTTTTTATGGCAGGCCATACTATCAGACGTTGTCTCCAAAGCTGTAGGAGCCATTAAAAGCTAAAACGAGGAAGTCAGCATGAACTCCGTAGGCCTGGATAGAAGGCAAGCCTGTGTCATTCATCACTGTGTATTTGGTGCCTCGCAACTCAGTAGGCCCTCAGTGATATGGGTTGAACAAATAAATGTGTTGCGTGTTTGGGGACGATCTCGCTAACATACAGGGAACCATAGAGGTCAGAGGAGCAGAACTGAAGCCAACATGTGAATCCATATGAGGTGAAGGTAAGCAGGAGACATGGGTGTGAATGGAGAGTGAGGCTATAGATGCATATTGGGTTGGAAGGGAGAGTGGTAAGCACATAATTTGGTGACATTTTTGTGGTTGTTATAAATTTTTAAGACGATAAGCAAATATAAATATCTATCATGCTTTAGATACAAAATAAGAAAGATACAAGTCCAAATCTTTAAATTTGGGAATCATCAGAGAAATACCATGGGCTAAGATCCCCAAGACCAGACCAAACAAAGAAGACTGAAGATGAAGTAAGAAAAGGAGGCCAGAGAACTGGATAAAGAAATAAAAGAGCATGGATAGGATTGGGACCAAAGACTACTCTTTTTGAAGACACATGACTTAAAATATTTTTATTGCAGTTTACAAATTCTCTGGATGAAACAATCCAAAATATTCATTGCAGGTGCACCCTGAAGCAATAATAAATATTACAAGAAATGGTCCTGACCTTCAAGGACCTTCAGTCCATGAGAGGCATGCATATAAATTGATACGACATGCAAGCATCTTATTTCCCACCAACAGTGAGTAATGACCATAGGTTGATTACAAATTATTTGAGTTAATGATAGAAATGAACACAACACTAGCAGTGTTTAGCATGTTATCCTTCTAATGCGTGTGATTCTAACCCCTCAGCAGAATGTGAAGGCAGGGAGGATGCTGCCTCCTTGAAAGCATACACTTGAGGTTAAATTTCCAGACTATGGCCAGAGCCAAATGGAATCTTTATTAAAGGCAGCTGAAAGCAATACACAACTAGAAGGACAATCTGAACTCTGGTCACAGAGGGTGCAAAGGGTCACAGCCAGAGCAGCAGTACCAGACAATTAGGCAATAAAGATGAAAGAAGACCATCAATGGAAAACTCAGTCATGGGCTTAGAAACCAGGAAAAGAGCACTCCACTCTGGGAAACAGGTAGAACAGGCAGCAGGCCAGAGCAAGGGCTAAAGCAGGCACAAGGTCGGAGATAGGCTTAGCATGGAGGCAGACTCATGGCTCAGGAATGCTCCTAGTGGCCTAAAGGACCCATAGGCTTGAGTCAAAGGCCTCAACTTCTGCAGTTCTGGGTTCAGCAAAGTCTTTAACAAAAGACACTGGCAGCTAACTCCTCCCCCTGAGCGGCAGCATTCCATTCCTCCCCCTCCTCCCCTATGGAGTCTCACATTGGTCAGTAATTGCTACTGATTGTGGCCTGGGTGGCCTGTTTCCCTTTGTCTTCCAGGCTGTAATCACTGTCAAAGAATAGGTGTCAATTACATATTTATAAAGGTCTAGTAGCATATTAATTGATGGGGATTTCTCAATTTAACTCAGTAGGCAAATGAATGAAATAAAGCAACAATTATCATGATGGTTGAAAACTGAAATCATTTGGAAATGTTTGTTATTAAAAGGAAGATGTGGAAAACTGTCCATGGTTTTCCCCTTCTTTTCTTTTCATTTACCTTTAATTTTTTCCCTTGCAGGTTAAAGCTGACTCCACATCCTAAGGGACCAACACAAGCTATCAACTTAAATGATGTTCCTGATAGCTCTGTGGATCAATAGTTATATAGGCCTATTCCTCATCTGAGCTCTGTCAGGACCCAAATTATACACTGTACATGAAAACCACCTCTTGGATTTACTGCCTTTGCACCTTGAGCCATAGCAGGGAGCTTATCATTCTGCTTTTATTTCTTTTAAGCTTTAACTAAACCTTTGCTCCTGATTTTTCAGCATTTCCAAAGTGGCAGAGAGACAATTAACCAAGTTCTCTTCCATTCCACAAAACAATAATGATTCTCTTGACTTCCAAAAGAAAACCTCTAATGTCCTGTTCCTTTCACTGAGAAATCTTCAATGAAGAAGAAACAATTGACAAAGAGGTCACAATAGTATGAAGAACCACACAAGGACTGGCCATCTGCAGGATTTTTGATGCCCCAGGGAAAACTAGCTGGAATCTAGGCCATCAGCATTGTGAGAAAGTGACTGATGAATTGAAAACTCTAGTTCTGATCATGTACTGGGTAAATTGCCTCATCTCACTGTGTCTTAGTTCTTTTTCTCTTTGACAGGAATTATTTTACTTCCTTGCATTAGGTAATAGGAGAGAATATTAGACTAAATCAAATACAGTATATATGAAAACATTTCATATCTGAGATTGAAGATTATAAATCCTGTAAATTCTAGGTTCTGTTGCTATTTCCTATTTCTATATCTTGGATTGATCTGGTCTCATGAATCACTTTATTACAGTGAACATGAGCTATATTGAACTGTTCTTAAGCTTCCCAATCACCCAACTGTGTCAGATGTCTAGAATTATAGTCCTCTGAATTAATGGGTGAAGCATCGCTTTAAGGTATAGAAACTGACTTTTGTCTATATTTAAGACATAGTTTTCCAATCATTTTTTAGGGCAGAGAGGCTCATGGAGCTCAGATCGGTGGCCCAATTTATTGAGTTGGGAACTGTGCTCTTCAAATTTGTCACAGTCTGATCCATGTTTCTAATCTTCACATGTATGTTCTTCAGACATTTCTGCTTATTAAACAGCCATAATAACCACTTCTTTAAACACCTCAAAGTTAACAAACAAGATATAGTACTTGTGTTTTGTTGGCCCAGGTATGCAAAGATGGTTTTAACACACATTCTTCCCATGCCTACTGCTATTATAAATATTGTTTTACACTCTAGTGCCCTTTATCTGTTTGCCAGCCCAGTTAAGGTCAGCCTCATGTACCTTTAGCTGTAAACAATAGGAAAAATTACCTACCTCTCAATTTCAAGCATAATTCTCATTACCTACTTTATTCCTGCCCTTATTATATTAACTCAAAGTTTTCCACACAGTCCAATTCTGAGATTTTATAACTTCATAGTGACCTGTAATTTCAGTTCATCTTAACCAACGTTTAGCTAATTAAAAGCATTTGAGCACCTTCTCTCAACTTGGCTGTAATCTTTTAGAGATATGGTTATCATTGCTTTCATATTCTCAGGTTTAGAATCCTGTGGTCATGCATACAGGTCAGTTTCTAAGTATATGAATGTAATCAGCATTCAACATTGCAGTCTGTGCAGTAAACAAATTGCAGGCTTTCACTGCTTCCCCAGCCCGTAGGAGAGAAGGATCGTTGCCATTGTTCCTCACAATCACTCACTTCAGATCATTTCCCAGAACTCCCTGGAATTATCTGGGAGCTCTAAACTCTGTTGGGCCATTTAGACTCTCCTGTATTCCCCCAGTGAGTACCTGAACATGGAAACATTTTGTTGTTCACACATGTTTAAGCCTCCCTTTTCTCTATCTCTCTGAATTGTTGTGAAACGTAAATGAACTAATAAAATAATAATCAGCATATAGACTTTCATAGAATGTAATATATCCATCATAAAAAGAGCTTTGAAGGTGCTGGGGAGATGGCTTGGTAGAATAAGCACTTGCCTGGCAAGTGCAAGGGCCTGAGTTCAATACCTGATTCTGGGAAAAAAAAAAAAAAAAGAGCTTTGAAATTTTAAGTCCATTTTTCTTTTTAAGGAGAGTAAAAATTAGAATTAAAACAAAACATTACAAGTGATACAGATTTTCACATAACAAAGTAATATGAATTTAATAGTATTTGTTGTAATACATAGTGTTGTCTTCCCACCAATGATTCATATTACCAGATACATGCATGTAAAACTGGAAGAAGAAAAAAAGAAAGACATATATAAGAAATTAAGAAGACAAAAAAGAGAAACAATTGAAAAAAGAGGCCAAAAAATTAAAGCACTAACTGCTTCTTTCCATAGACCAACAGAAACGCACAATACAGTTGTCCAAACCACTCTGCTTACATACATAGATAAATCTCTTTCCCCCACTCCCTCTCATGTCCTCTCCAACTCAGTAACTCTTTCCTTTTAAATAAGTTCATTCCCTTTTACCAGTGTCTATTGTTAATTTTGTTGTTAATAATGATGACTAAAATAATAATAAATGAATGTTTTGTTCAATTTTCATTTTATTTCTGAGTGATAAAATTCTGAAACATTTCTGTCCTAGACATTGTGTTTTCCACTAGCCCTCTGACCTCAAAAGATTTGTATTTACTAACCATGACTCTACCATCAAATGGAATGTCATTCTATTATTTGGATTGACCTGAAACCACTAATAATACACTGCAATTGTAGACCATTTCTAAGTTTTTTGTTCTGCTTAAGAGCCACAGAATTGTGTTTTTGAGTAGGCAGAGAGCTCATAATTATTTATGAATGCCAGAGAGCTTATGAAGTAAGACTAGCCTTGATATCTGATCTTAAACCCAAACGCAGTGCTATGTAGCTCTCCCTTTTTTAATTCAGTCCATAAACTGAATCATAATTGACCCAGAAAATATCCCTGAAACAGTCATTGCTTTAGGACTACGGCCTTTAATTTGAAGGTGTTTTCTCTAGATGGAAGCTCTAAATGGTTCATTCCATTGGCAACAAAGGAAGAGCTGGAAGACATACAAGGCCGACAGATCCTCTAATAAGTGTAAGAGATCAAATTTTCACTATTATGTATTACTAGATGACACATCCTATCACCTATTTTGACTTCATAGCCTCATTAACAGCCAATTTACACACAAGCAATTGGCACAATGACCCAAATCAATCATAGTTATGATGGAAATGTTGCACAGGATAATGACAAAATCCACTTGCAACCATTTTGTATAGTGGAACAGGCAAACTATGAAGGTAACTTCCCTAAATAGGCACCTTTTAATTTCCAAATGTTGATCTTGACAAGCTGGAAGTTTGTGCCTTTCTTCACTGATCTAAAAAATATCCCTCCTACAAAATTCTGGTCAAGGAAGGGGATGACGTTCCTGAATAGAGAAACCTAAATGGAAAAGAAACAAAAGCCTGAGTTTTTTTTTTTTTCTAAGTAGCTTAAAAGTATTCATGGACAGGTCTTGGTGTAAAGCAAGTTTCTAACCTAATGTGTGTTGCACACATTAGATCCTATGTGATCTATAGACATAGATTTCAGTCTTTGTGTTGACTTATAGAGACATTCACTGTAACAATGTTTGTGGGCTCAAAGGCTTCCCTTCTCCCATAAACTGTCCGTAGATGGAAGGTGAAAAGATTATCTGTTACACTTATAAGTTATGAGACACCTACAAATGTTCATAACTTTATGTCTTTCTCTCTCCTTTCTACTCTGATCCATGGCTTTTGGAACCAAGTAATGTGGTAAACTTGGGTGAGTGCATCTCTTTTGAAAAATGCTAAACCCAGAGTCAATAGTGGGGTGGGGAGCAGAGCACATTAGCAAGCCCACTTGGCCACATATTAATGATTAAATATTTTCATTTAATTTCCATCTAACTAGCCCTAGTGATGGTTTTTTTCAATTGGAAAGAAAGAGTTGGTATTATATGATTCCCCAAATTCTAAAATTTTTACTAGGTAGCCATTGAGATCTAAGATAATATTAACTGAGGTCAAACAAATTCCAAAACAGTTTTGGCTTAGAACAATAAGCTCAAATAGCAGTTTAATTTAGCATTCTTGGTTGAGAAGGTATCCTCCAAAGAGTGGATCCTGAGAGTCATCCATGTCCAGATGGATGTGGCTTACTTTCAACATGTGGCTTCCAAAGTCTCCATGAAAATGAATGCTAGTCTACCAATCCAAAAAGAGAGGAGACCTTAGAACATGTAGGTAAGAGAATGTTATGAGTCAGACCTAGAAGTAGTGTATACTACTCCTTCTTGTACTACTCTACCTAGAATAGTTACCTGGCCCCAAAGAAATTCTGGGAAATGTATTTCACCTATATATTCAATAAGAAAGGAAAATATGTTTGGCAAGTACTTAGCAATCTCTGCTGCAGTGCTAGTCTAGGAAAAAACAAAAGTGTTAGCACAGAGCTATCTCAAAACCAAAGGGTATGAGGATATTCTAAATACAGAGCAAGTGCTCTTTACAACTCATCAAATGACATACAGAGTTGCTGAAACAAACCTAAGTACTGGCTACCACAGTCATGTAGTTTGGGCCAGCTAATAACTTGGTAGGATCCCACCAGCACTGAGGATTCATGAGATCCTGGCACACCAGCCTTATTCCTAGGCTCTTAAGCTCTTCCCCACTTTGTATTTCATGCTCCCATTCTTCTGCTTCAAAATCTTTCCCTTCCCTTGGCCCTAGCCATGACACTATTCTCTCTGTTTATCACCTTATCTGGATGATAGGCACCCTTTCTTCAGAGCACAACTTCTGGCCACAGAACCTAACAACTAAGCCAGATTCAAATCTGAATCACTGGACCCCGCCTCAGCATGGACCACAAACCTGCAGAGATTTTCCATCTCTCAATAAAAATAATTGGACATGCATGTCTTATTTGCTCTTTTTTACATTTTTTATTAATTTTAATGAGAAAAAATAGCAATGAGACAGTTTCAAAGCAGGTTAGTAGGACAATTACAATAATTAATATATTGTGTATTGTTTTCTTCATAGTAGTTATTCACAGTACAAGATGCAGACATGATCTCTTATCTAAACAATATTAATACAAATCTTTCTTCTCATTGAACTAAGAGAAAGCAGCTGTATATCTAGCCCAACTATTTTGTATATACATATATTTCTTTTTCACTACAAAATGGTCCTTCACTTATATGCCCCTTTTTGTTTTGTTTTTTGTTTTGTTTTGTCAGAGATGGGTGTTCCACTGCTATTAGAGAAGCTGCATTTGGAGAAGTCCTTAAAGGACCTTTTCATACTTGACACTAATTCAAATATTGTAGGTACTTGAATTCAGCAAAATATCCCAATATAGCCCAATAGTCCATAATATTAGTGGATTATTAGCACAACTGGCAATTGTCAGAAGTTGTTGCCTTGAGTCTTTAATAGCTCAGCATATTAATATGGACATGCATGCTTTAGAAAAGTTTCTTAGCTACTTTCTTATCACTAGACACATCCCCAACATGCACAAGTTAATGGAGGAAAACTTTATTTTGACACACAGTTTGTAGAAGTTTCATTGCATAGTTGGCTGCATCCAAGGCAGTGCAGCATGACAGAAAAGTGGAGCAGTGGACAAACAACTCATGACATGGCAACAGGATGTAAAGATAGCACAGGGGAGGAAGTAGGGAGATATATCCATCAAGACCACACTACCAGTGACCCACCTTCTCCAACCAGGCTTCAACTGCCAATATCGTATTTAGCTATTTAGTGTACTAATTTGATGTGTACTATGCTGCCACAATCATAAAGGTTCCACTTATGAGTGCATGAGGCTCTGGGGAGACAACCATAGCAGAAAGTGTATAACATAATGACCTACAATAGTCCATATCTAGCCAGATTAGAGCTGCAGATGCAAAAAAAGTACTTTACATAGATTTTCTGATTTTCACCCAATCTAATCTTATAACTATAATCCAAAGATGTTGGCACCATTGTCATTTCCATTTCAAAAGTAAGGTAAATGAGATTTTCTGAAGAAAACAGCATTTTAGGAATGTTACAGGCATACATCCAGCTATTCCTGGTGCCTAAATTTAAACTCCAGTGAAAGCACCATGTGTACTTAGCCATGATCAAGGTTTCAATAATACAAGAGTATATTAGGCTGGTAATTTATGGGTGATGCCTATGTTTCTCTGGTTCCAGGCTTTACATATTTTTCCCCAAAAGATATAGTCATTAAAGAGTAATGTTATAGGTTCATCTGAGACCCATCCCTTTTGAATAACTACAGTCACAATTTCCAGTGGTTTTGATTGGCTTCATTGAGGAGCCATCTGATGATTTTATCATTTTATTGTTATCCAAATTATAACACCTTTTCTGTTTATTACCCATGGCCTGATTTTTTTCTGACAATGTGAGGCAATGAGTGGCTGGTGTGTGCCAATGATTTGTGGATGGCAGATAAACCTATTAGTGCATTATATTTAATGCAATTTGAAATGTCATTTTCTTTCAATAAAAGACAGCTGTTTCCAAATGTCAAAATTAACCTTTATGTCTAACTGATGTGGTATATGCAGGAAACATCTTGCAGTACTGCCATGTGTTACTGGGAGCTTCTTGCAATAGATTATTTGCAAGTCTAAACCTGAGGCTTTCTAGTGAATTGTTATTTGGATTGCTTCAGTAATTTCCTTTTCATATATGAAAATGGGTTGACAGTTCCATGGATCATCTGCCCCATTTGGTTCTCTTGCAACCACAGTGCTATAACCATTAGGCATTAGGAGTTTTGCAAACAGTTGCCATCAATTCAATCACACATCATATTTGAGGAACGCTGAGTGAGAGCTAATCGGTGCTATTGCAAAATCAAAGAACACTTCGTTTGGTTTTCCTGGAATTACTCATCTTAATTTTTCAAATCTTGAATTTCCTTCTATATTTGTAATAATTTCAGTGTTGACTAATTTTTGTGTGCATTTGTCAATTATTTCCATCAACTTATCTTCACGTAAGTCACTCAAATTAAGATACTAATTAGCTGAGCAATTTTATTGTTTAGTCTGTAATATGTATGGTTATTTTTATACCACATAAGCTTCCCCAGGCTTTGGTGGCTTTGCCAAATTTCTGTCCCTTTGTTTTACTACATTTACCATATTCACTCACTATGATATGGGATAACTGAAGTCACTTTCCCCACTGCTGTAACAATCCAATAGTAAATGCTTTATATATCATATTATTTCAAACTTGACATGTCATTCAGCTTTTGAGGTAATGCATATTTCTGTAATATCCTAATTATTGTAGAGTAAGAAATTTGGAGAGCATCATATCTTCTATTAGATCTGAAAAATGAAACAAAATTCAAAACACAATGAGTAGAGTTCTTGCAAATTATTGTTGGGTGCCATGATATTTAAAACTAATCAGCTATGTCAGGGTTTTTCTTCCTTTTTTTAAAAAAGGAAGTACAATGTTCTCTATCCTTCTTGGTGTTTTTATTTATTGCTCCTTGCTATGAGTTTTCACATCTAATCATATATCCTTGTCCAATGTAATAACTAGGTTTCTCCTTACCATAACCAGCTTCAAATTCACCACATTTTTTTCACTTAGTCTAGATGACTGTTCCAGATATTTGGTAATAAAATGTGACTCTATTTTAGGTCTGCATGCAGTCACCTCAAGTCCTCCTGGAAAGGTATCTAAGCAACAGTGAATTTACTGGGCCTTCCTTTAATACCCTCTCAGAAAGCCAGCTCAAGAGGATGACTGACTCTGTCAAGCAGAACACTTTGGACAATCACAGCTCATTGGGCATGGGTGCTCCTTAAATCTCTGGTTCCAGACCATCAGGTCTTTGCATTCACTTGCAACTTTTTCTAGCATATAAGGCCATTTCTGAATGAAAGGACCATCAGTCTTCCTGTGGACTCACCTCTAATTCTCCTCTTCCCTGACAGAGTGACTATTGGCCCAAGGAAGAGCATATAGGGTCTTTGTGTGGTGACAGAGCCCTATGAAGCAACTGTGGCACAGCTTGCCTCTCATGTACAAGGACACTGAGCTGGGTTTTGAGAGGCTTGTAATTAGTATAATTACTTTATTTTGATTGCTGAGGTTAACAACATGGGCAATGCCCAAGTATATTATCATCATCATCAATTGATGAGTTAGAGTTTTAAAAATCTGATTATATGACATGTGTTCAACCATATCACCTTCTGTGTTGCTGTTGAGGAATAACTAATGTTTTATTCCTTAAGATGCTTAAATAATTTTGCCCATGATACTAAGCCAGGTGTGAGTAAACCTAGAGAAATGAACTTCCCAAATATGTTGTTGTGTGGGTGTGTTTGTACTTGCATGAAAGTTTATTTTAAAATGGCATTCAGGAGAGCAGGGAACTCATCATTCAGTTAATCATGAATATATCAGGAGAGTTCAAAATATCTTTGGGAGACGGACTGCTCTTTCCTATGTCAAAACTCAGAAGATGCTGGCAAATAAGTGGCTTCACACTGGAGTCCTTCAGCAATATCAAAATGTGACAAAATTTTAATAAATATTTTTCATTGTCTCACCTTGGAAGTTAGGAAATGTATACAACTGACATCTAATGGATAGAGATCAAGAGATCCTGCTCACCATCATATAATGCACAGATAGCCATCCTGCACAACAAAAAATTATGTGGATAATGGCCCAGAAACACTAGGGACAATCGCGGGAATGGCCGAGCAGTGGCAGGACAATGTTTCCTGAAGGACACCACAGGGTCAGCAGATAAAATAAAATCAGTCTACCAAGGGGAAAATCACTGCACACAAGTTCCTCGTATATGTGGTGCTTACCCCTGTGGTTAAAGGTAACAAATTAATAATTACCACGGGGGGGCAGGGAGATGGCTCAGTAGAAATAGCGCTTCCTTGGCAAGCACAAGGGCCAGAGTTCCAACCCTAATTCAAAAAAAAAAAAAAATTAAAAAAAAAAGATTTTTACCTCACAGAATAATTACCACAGTTGGTCAGTTGCTAGGCTATAGTGGATGTTATTATTGCTAATTATACTGCTTTAGTGAAGATATCATAAACATTGCAACCAGGTTTTTCTTCCTTGCGTGACAACACTGTGATTGCCTGGGTAATAACCTTCACCATATTTCAGTACAAAAGATGGAGTATAGAGCCAAATAAATAACAACTTCCCATCCTTAATTAATTTGGAAAGTATATTCTTGGGATATATACAAAAACCAAAAAGAACTTACACCTAGAGGACATCTATGAGGAATAGACAGTTCCTAGGGAAGCCCAATACTAATGATATCATCAACACAGAAAATGAAAAATGACAAGATGAAGTAGTAAAATGCAGTCACACAACTCCAGCACACACAGAGCAAGTCATGAGCACAATGAGATAGAGGAAACTGGAAGCCACACACTGCAACAGTCTGAAATGATAGCAGAGGAAGTTTAAAAATGAAGGTGGCTATTGAAAAAATAATCACACAGGTTTAAAAAAATGACAAACAAAATGAAAGACATGCTCAATGAATCTAGATTGGACACCAATTAAAAATAGAGAATGTTAGGAAAATGTGGAAACCATGAATGTCCAACATAGGAAACAAAGAGAAGCTATAAAACAGATCCAGAGATCCAAGAGATTAAAAATTCCACTAGGGCCGGATAGATAGATCAGTGGATTAAAGTGCTTGTTTAGGCAGACACAGAGGCTGGGTATTTGATCCCTGGCCTGCCATGCTGGCCTTGTCCCCCGTTGGGGGAGGGGGATGCTGAGATGGTGATTGAGACTGGGCATGGTGGTACATGCCTGTAATCCCAGTGTTTGGGTAGCTGAAAACAGGAGAATCACTACAAGTCCTATCTGTAGTGCAACCCTGTACATAAAAAAAATCCACTAAAATATACACAACATATTCAATGAAGAAAAAGATAGAATTTCATATTTAGAAGACACTACTGCAGATATATTCTACAAAACAAGAGCGATTTCTTTCTTTTTTTTTTTTTTATTGGCAGAACTGGGGATTGAACTCAGGCCTTTGTGCTTGCCAGGGAAGCACTTATTCTACTGAGCCATCTCCCCAGTCCGAGATTTCTTAAAAATAACACAGAACTATGAAAAATCAATCCAGCAACTGAAAGTTAAAGCAAACATATGATTGACCAGTCAATGAGAAAGCTAGAGATAAACACCACAAAAAAAAAAAAAACTTCATTGAATTAATGGTAGAAAATTCTGCAAACATGGACAAAGAATTTTACATACAAATAAGTGAGTCATGTAAAACTCAAAATATACATGATCAAAATAAATCCACACCAAGCCATATAATAATCAAGATTACAAAAATTCAGCACAACTAAGAGGGGTTAAAGAAAACGAGCAAATCACCTATAAAGAAAAGCCCATGAGAATCATAGCAGAGTTGTCAACAGAAACCCTTATGACCAGGAGAGCTTACAGTGAAATATGTCAAGCCCTGAAAGAAAACAACATCCAACCAAGACTGATGTACCCTGTGAAATTGTCTCTCAAAAGTAATGGAGAAATAAACTACTTCCATGACAAAGAACAACTGAAGAAATTCATGATTATTAAACCAGCTCTCCAAAATCCTCTAAAGGATATTCTTTAAGGAGATAAGGAAGACCATAATTCCAAGAACCCACAATTTTAAGAACTTGGTCTTTCTCATAGAAAGAATCTACCGGGCAAGGCAAACAATTAAAAAGAAGAAAAAGGCAGGGCTCCAACAACAGGAAAATAACATAACAGGGATAAATGATTCATATTAGTTATAATCATCAATATAAAAGGTCTCAATTCACCAATCAAAAGAAACAGGCTGGGGTTGGAGAGATGGCTCAGTGGTCTAAAGCACCTACTTGGAACAAGCTTGGCAAAGCACAGGGACCGTGGTTCAATCCTCCAGCACCACATGCCA
>NW_004524654.1:3319996-3321611 GCF_000260255.1 Octodon degus
GAGTGAGAGGAGTCTGAGTAGTCTGGCTCCTCCTTTCTTCCACTGGTGGGAATCAGGGCTGGAGACCTTCAGAAACACCATGGACACAGTACCAACACTGGATAAGACACACATGATGAATAGGCATAACTAGAAGCATGGAACTAGCCCATGCAACATTATCAATATGAGCCAACAGGTGCTCTCTAATCTCTCTCTCTCTCTCTCTCTCTCTCTCTCTCTCTCTCTCTCTCTCTCTCTTTCTCTCTCTCTCTCTCTCTCTGCTTTACTCTACCTCTCCTCTTTCTTTCTGTAGGCTGCTATCTCACTTGACTTTATGATACAGTCAGTGAGTAAACATGTTCCCTTCTTTTTCTGGATCCTTTCAAAACTCCTAGGCCTTCTCTTCTAATCTTTTCCTCATGTGTCCTACAATTATCCAAAACCAGGATGATCGTCCTGTGCCCTCCAACCTTGTTCCTATTATATTTAGCCATCCTTAGTCTCTCCATCTTATCTTCCTGAAACCCAAACCCACAAATTCCACTCTACTAAATGGAAAATTGTTAAATAAAAATCCCTAGTATAAGTTGGATTATATTTCTTCAGACTTTCCTCTTACAGGTTAATGTCAGTTTGTCAGTAGCCAAGCTGTACTTAAATTTATTGTTATTGCAAACTAAACTACTTTAACTGGGATGTGATACATGCTATAACCACACACATCCCCATACGACAACACTGCAATTGTAAGGAGTCATAACCATCACCATAGCCCAGTTCCAAAGGAATGTGCACTAAGTCAAATTGATAGTAATTCCTCAGATTTAATACACTGGAAAAGTAGATTTTAGGATAGACATAAAGATCAAGAACACCTACATCTAGAAGACATCCAGAGGAACAGATGCCTCCTAAGAAAACCTCAACAACAGTGAGAAGGCTACCTAACATCATAAATCTATAAGCATCAACACAGAAAATAAAATAAAATAGAAAATGACAAGATGAAGAAGCAAAATGTAATCTCAAATGCCCAGCCCACCTACGACAAGTCCAGAGCACAAAGAGATAGAGTAAATCAGAAGCCAACAAATGGAACTCTTTGAAATAATAGCAGAAGTAAAAAACAAAGGGAAGAGGCCATATAAAAATAATTTCTAGGGTGGAAAAAAAATGACTACCAAAATAAAAAAGAACACTAAGGCAGACACATATGAACAAATAAAGGAGTTCAAGAAGATGATGAATGCCAAATATAGACAAAAAATGGAATCCAAACATAAATGTAGGAGATTAGAAATTCATTTGAAAGTATAGGACTGGGGAGATACCTCAGAGATCTAAGTACCTGCCTGGAAAGTGCAAGGACCTGGATTGAATCCCAGATACCACATACCATGCTGCCTCTGCACTGTGCCAGCCACCAAAACCAGGCATGATGGAACACACCTGTAATTCCAGCACTGAGGAGACTGAGATAGGAAGATCACTACAAGTCTGAGCTGTGTCATGAAATGCTATACCAAATGAATACATACATAAAAGATTTTTAAAAAAGAATAAAGCATATGCAGCACTTTGCATGAAAGGATAGAATATTACATCTAGAAGACAGAAATGCAACTAGTGACCA
>NW_004524654.1:3322057-3338939 GCF_000260255.1 Octodon degus
CAGAGCCCAGACCCAGCATGGAACCTGCAGCAGAACTCCCTGTGAAGAGGCTAGCGGCAAGACCCACCCAGCTGATTCAGGAGCAGAACATCTTGCCAGAGTGACATAGAGGGTTCACCTCCAAGGGCTGCAACAGGAAGAAGTGGAGCACAGCAACCAGATCCAAGCTGCACCCACTTGGACAAGCTTGAAATTGGTAGATCTGGACCTGGTGCTAAGGTAATAACTCTCTCTCTAAGCTCTACACCAGAGGTCAGAAGACAGTGCTGTAGAAAATGACAAAGAGAAGGAACAAAATCCAGTCTCAGGCCCCGAGTCCACCCAGTACAAATGCAGAAGACACTAGCATAGAAGAAATTGGAAATCACACCCCTGAAATCTCTAAAACAATAGTGTCTGAAGTAAAGAAACAACTACAGAAAGGTGTAGAGGAAATCAGATCAGAAATAATCTTTGAAGTAAAAAAAGAAATGATAACTATACTGAAAGAACTACTAAGTGCTTCTAAACAAGACACTGATTTAAAAAATAGTGCAGAACATTAAAATGATGGAAGCCTTGAATAAGCAATATAGGAAAGAAATAGAATGCATGAAGCAGATCCAAATTCCTATACAGGAATTTAAAACCTCAATCACAAGCTGGTAAAACCATTTGAATGAAAGTGAGAATAGACTTTCAGACCTTAAAGACAACATTGTAGCTAGTGAAAAAGTAAGAAAATATCTCTTAAAAACAACTAGGATACAGGAAAAAATAATTCAATGCCTGCAAGATGATGCAAAGATGAACAATGTGAGACTAATAGGCATCAATGAGAAGGAAGGAGTCAATACAAATGATATAAAAAGAATATGGGCAGAAGTAATAGCAGAAAACTTCCCAAATATGGGGAAACAATCTGACATTCAGGTAACCAAAGCATATAAAACTCCAAATAAGATCAGCCCAATTAAAACCACACCCAGACATATAATAATCAAGATCCCAGAAATTCATCACAGGAACAGTATACTAAAAGCTGCTAAAGAAAAGAAACATCACCTTTAAAGGAAAACTCATCAGGATAACAGCAGATTTCTCTTCACAAACCATCAAGGCAAGAAGAGCATGGAGCAAAGTACTTCAAGTCTTGCAAGAAAACAAATTGCAACTCAGACTGATACACCCTGCAAAACTCTTTCAAGTATAATGGAGAAGTGAAATACTTCCATGACAAAGAACAACTTAAGAATTTCATGATGATGAAGCCAAACCTACCCAGACTGCTAAAAGATGTTCTCAAGAGGGAGCAAAATGACCACACCTCCATGAATGAAAATGAAAAGAACCCACAAAATAGGGCAAACGATTAAACACAGGAGAATAAGAGGTACACAAAACCAGTCTTTCGGTTAATCTTTTCTACATAACAGCAAGATATTTCCATCAGCACACTCTACAAATGGACTTCTGCACCTATGGGTCATGATTCAGTCTGGGTCTACAGGGTGGATATCAAGGAAATAGCAGTAGCTCAGTCCCACAAGTGACACCTGGACACCAGTAAGTGTTATGGACATTATCCATGTCCACAACACACTAGAACTTCGTGTGACATCCTATCCCCAAACTGTTAGAAATGTTGGTCATTTATTTGTCATTCCAGTATTTATCTTTTGTTTTATTCTTAGTAATTCTTCACTATCATGAAAACTTTTTCTTAGTTCAATTATTTTGAAACATTTGATTTTTTAATTAATTAGTATTTAATTTTCTGAATATTGCTTAAACTTAATCTTTGTTTTAAGATTTATACTGTATATTTGACTTACAATCTATTTAAAAGATGTGGTATGATATTTTCTCCTAGTATTAGAAACTTTAAAAAGTGAAAAAAACAATAAGGTAAAATTAGATTAAATCAAAAATATGTGAGAAAGCTAAGAACAGTGCAAAAGGCATTAAAAACCTCTTCATAAAAAATAATGGCAGAAAACTTCCCAAACATGGATAAAAAATTTAACATACAAGTACATGAAACACATAGAACTCCAAATATCCATGACCAAAATAAATCTATACAAAGGCATACACAAATCAAAATTTGAGAAACTCAACACAATGACAAAATATTAAAAGTGGCCAGAGAAAAGAAACATATCACCTATAAAGGAATCATAGCAGACTTCCCAACACAAACCCTCAATCAAGGAAAGCTTTAATGAGGTATTTCAATCCTAGAAGGAAAACAATCTTCAACCCAGATTTATGTATCCTGCAAAACCATCCTTCACCATTAATGGAGAAATAAGATACTTCCATGACAAAGAACAACTGAAGAAATTTATGACCAATAAACCAGCAGAGAACAACTGAAAAGCTTTATGACCAGAAAACCAGCTCTACAGATGCTCTGAAGAACATATTAGAAAGATAATGAATATCACAGACATATGAAAACCAATAGAAAGCAACCACCAGGTAAAGCAAACAGTTAAACAGAGGAGAAAGACAAGAAACAAACAGGATAACAGCATTAAAAAAAGGAAAGCCAGGCTGGCAAAATAGCTCAGCAGCATAAGTGCCTGACTGACAAGCACAAGGACCCAGGTTTGATCTCCATTACCACATGCCATGCTAGCCAACAAAACCAGGCATGGTTGTACACTCCTGTAATCCCAGTACTGGGGAGGCTGAGATAGGAGGATCACTATGAGTCTGAGATGCATAGCAAGACCATGTGCCAAATAAATAAATAAATAAATAAATAAATAAATAAATAAATAAATAAAACACTTTTAAAATAAGTTCAATCCTCAGGTCTGCCTCTATGCCCGGACCATGCTGATTTTATCACAATAGCTTTATAGTATAATTTCAGGTCAAGGATTATGATATCTCCTGCCTTTCCTTTGTTTCCCAGGATTGCTTCTGATATTCTGGGTCTCCTCTGGTTCCAAATGAATTTAAGGAAAATTTCCTCTAGCTCTGCTATGTATACTAACAGTATTTTAATCGGGATTTCACTGAATTTTATAGCAATTTTGGGAGTATGGCCATTTTCACAATGTTGGTTCTTCCTATCCAGGAGCACGGAATATATTTCCAGTTTCTCAAATCCTCTTCAATCTTTTTTCTCAGACTACCATAATTTTCACTGTATAAATCTTTTACATCCTTTGTGAGACTGATTCCTAAATATTTTATTTGGCTTTTTTGTTTGTTTGTTGCTTGTTTTTGGATGTTACTGTGAAAGGCATGGGTTTTCCTAATTTTTCTCAGTGTGTTCATTATTTGTGTACAAAAATGCCAGTGACTTTTGGATTTTGACTTTGTATCCTGCTACACTGCTGGATTTGGTGATTAAATCTGCAAGACTCCCAGTAGAGTTTTTGAGGTCCTCTATGTAGAGTATCATGTCATCTGCAAATAATGATAATTTCACTTCTTCTTTTCTAATCTTTATTCCTTTTATTTCTTTCTCTTGTCTAACTGCTGTGACTAATGTTTCCAGAACTATATTGAACAGGAGGGAAGACAGCGGACATCCTTGTCTGATGTGGACACAGCTGCAAACACACTCAGTTACCTTATTTTTGATAAAGGGGCCAAACAGGCTCACTGGAAGAAAGATAGCCTCTTTCATAAGTGGTCCTGGGGGCTGGGCAGATAGCTCAGCAGACTAAAGCACCTGCTTAGGCAGAGCACAGTGGCCAGGGTTTGATCCCTGGGATGCCATGTTGCCCCACCCCACCCCTAGCACACTGAGGCTGTGATTGAGACTGGGCGTGATAACATCTGCCTGTAATCCCAGTGCTTGGGAGGCTGAACATCTCCAATCTACATAGTGAGACCCTGTAGACCCTCGACCAAATACATTAAATAAATAAACAAATATAAATGGTCCTGGAAAAACTGGCTTTCCACATGCTGAGGGCTAAAACTAGACCCATGCCTGTTATCATGCACAAAGATATAGTCAAAATGGAATAAAGATTTAAATGTTAAAATAGAAATACTAAATATTGGGGGGGAAATTAGGTAGAAATCTTAAAGACATAGGGATAGATAGAGAGTTCATGAACAAAACCAAATAGTACAGGAAATACTTCAAAGAATCAACAACTTGGATCTCATCTTTTTGAAAAGTTTCTGTACATCAAACAAAATCTCCAACAATGTGAAAAGAAAACCCACAGACTGCAGAAAAGTTATACACAACTGTCCCTTGGACAAAGGTTTTCTATCTAGGACATACAAAGAATTTTTTAAAAAATCAGGCCCCAGATTCAAAGACCCAACCCAAAAATGGGCATCTGAGATGAATATATACTTCTCACAGGAAAAAATACTAATGACAAGTAAACATGCAAACATGTTCAACATCATTGGCCATTCAAGAAATGCACATTAAAACAACACTGAGATTCCATCTCACCCCAGAAAAAATGGCTATCATCAAGAAGTCAGCCAATAAGAAATACTGGAGAGGATGTGCAGAAAAAGGAACTCTTCTGCACTGTTGGTGGGAGTGCAGACGGGTACAACTACTGTGGAAATCCCTTTAAAAAATTAGGATTGGAGATCCCATTCAAGCCAAATATTCCCCTCCTAAGTATTTTTCCAGAAGAACTGAGAAACTCATGCCACAGCAATAAATATTCACCCATGTTTATAGCAGCGCCATTTGTTAAATTTAAATCCTGGAAACAACTCAGATGCCCATTGCCTAAGGAATAGATAAGGAAGATGTGGTATTTTTATACAGTATAGTATTATTCAGCTATAAAACAGGATAAATTTGAGTCTTTTGTTGGTAAACGGATGCAATGAGAGAATATACATTTAAGTGAAATAAATCAGACCTGCATGTGCAAACATTGTATTGTCTCCTTGGTGTAAGAACCTGAAAGAAAAAAGTGGAATCAGAAGGGGACAATAGACACTGGTAAAATGGAATGAACTTATTCAAAAGGAACGTTACTGAGTTGAGGAAAAGGACAGGAGATGTAGTAGGAGAAAGAGATTTATCTATGTATATAAGCAGGATGGTTTGGACAACTGTTTTGTACATTTCTGCTGGTCTATGGAAAGAAGCAGTTAATGTTTTAATTAATCTAAATGCCATCAGCCAAGGAAGAGATCCTTTTAAAAGATGTGGGGTTTTTTTTAAACAATGGATTACTATTTAACCATAAAGAAGGATAAACGAGACATTTCTAGGTAAATGTATACACCTTGAGACCATATTCTTAAGTGAAATAAATTGGTCACATAAGTAAATATCACATTGTCTCTTTGGTGTGAGAAAACAAAAGGGGAAATAAGGACCAAAAGGTATAATAGATACTGCAAAGTAGGAAAAATTGTTCAAAAGAAGACAGAAATAAAAGGAGGGAGGAAGAAGGAAGGGAAAGGAAAAAATAAAAGAAGGATAAAATAGTAACAAAGCTTTAAAAATAAATAGGGGAATAGGGGTTGAAGGAAAGGAAAAGAAATAGGGAAAAAAGAGGAACCAGGCTATATCATATATAAGTGCAAATCCCCTATGACAAATGTGGGTAACTATGTATATCTACAATGTACCAATTAACTTAATTAAAAATTACTTGGTTCAATATTAATAGTAGCAAGGTACAGAAATCCTGAGATGACCAAAAAAGAAGACTTAACAAGGGTCAAAAGAAGTGCAAAATTATCCAAAAGTATCAAGCTCAAACAGTTCGCTCATTCAAATGCTGTCAGCAAGGACTGTAAAATTTTCAAATAGTAAGCTTCATTTCTGTAGAATCCTAAAGACTGAAAGACTCACTGTGTCTTTTCATAGTTAAGCCTTTTAGTCACATTGACTGAAATCTCCTTAAAATTAGAATTTAAGATACAAACAAACACTCTACTTTTATTTGTAAAAGTCTTTCTCTATAAGAAAAGATACAAAAGGGGCCAGGGAGATGGCTCAGTGGAGTAAGTGCTTCCCTGGCAAGCGCAAGGGCCTGAGTTCAATCCCCAGTTCCGCAAAAAAAAAAAAAAAAGATACAACGATAAATTTTTGCAACCTACTTATCCCATACATACAAGGATTCCTTCATGTCATATGGAAGGGATGCAATAGGCACAACTTTATCTAAAAATGACCATTATTCAAAATTAGAAACACAGTCCCTATTTAGGCAAGACAAATACAAAGGACTAAGTTTATATTGGGTATATACATACTGTTTTAAGTTATGTTAAAATCAATTGTTGTGTCCTCAGTTCTGAGTCTGCAAAAGTATTATTTGCCTATGGACTGTGATGCAAATAAAATTTTAAAAATTTTAATTTCATTCTTGGCTATCTAAAATGTTAAATCTGTAGTACTTGTAGAAGTGAATTTCCAATCACTCAGATGTTAGAATGAAGTGGTTATAAAAGTTTGTTGTATTCTTCCACCTATTTCAGTTTGAACATGGTGAATGTAAAGAGAGCCACAGATTGACACATCCTATGATCACCTGATCAAAACAAAAGCATTTGTCAAGGAGTCCCAGGATCCCCAGAATCCTAGCTGCAAATGGTTGTCCCACCTTGGGAGTAGTCCCAAAGCCTTTACACACAAGCACAAAGGAAGGCAGTTTGTCTCTTACTAGCAGTGGGGACTTTGGCCCAAACACCAATGTGGATCTCTGGTTCTCTTGAACTCTGCTGTCTGCCAAAATCCTCTTGAATGGAGTAAGAAGGGTGATATGGTTTTCTCTTATATCTTTCTATAATTTTCATTTTGGTTTTGAATGAGGACTGGAAAATGGTCCCTCTTCCAGAGTAAGGGCACCACTTACCGTTGGCTTCTTAATGGGCAGAGCACCTGAAGACAGTATAGATAATAAAGGGAGAGTAAAAAGTAGATAGATTCTTTTGAGAATATCCAGGCATAGCCAAGCCTCCACATAGCCCCTGCCTTACTTCTCTAGGCCCTTGGTAGAAATTGTACCACAAGGATCCAGAGAGCGAGTGTTGTGAAGTGGGCTCATTTGCCTCCATCCTAGATAAGCTCTAGCCATTACAAAATGAGTCTCAGGAAATACCACAATCCTGACCAATTCATGCACACCCAAATTCCTCTACTTTGTAGGTGAGATCCAAGTGGGGCCTGGGGAATTATGAGACTCCCTTGGACACAATAAACTAAAATGGTTAGCAGGAGCTTCCTTGAGAGTGTGGAAGAGGCAGACAATTCTAGATTTTTGAGTTTTAAGAGAAAATAGACCAAATGGAGACATAGCATATCAGGTTAATATTAGCCCTCAGTTACTGTGGACTAATCAGGTCCAGAATCCCCCAAATGAGTGGATAGTAAAGGCTAAATAAAAGAGACAAATGTAATGATTTCAGGGCTACAGGAAGATCAAAGTCCTTTCACAAAATTTGAGATTCTCTCAGGGCTAAGACCAAGATCTCTGGGTATCCCACATTTATTACTCAAGAAGGGGAGGAACCACTGAATGACTTGTCCAAGTAAGAGAAGTTAATTCAGGGAAGCTCTGTTAACTCCAGGAAGGTTTCCACCCAAGAGTGAGATGCCAGAGGCTACAGTCTTTATCTGGTTGAGAATGGAGCCATGTATCCTTAGCTGTGACCTTATCTTATCTTTTGAGGCATCATGACTACATCCACCATTACAGGCCTCAGTAGGGACCAGTGACTCACAGAAATTCACTTACTATGAGTCTAAATTCCATCTCCATACAAGGAGTCTAGGTTTTGGACAGACTCATGAGTAAACATGGAAAACCGTTTGGTTAATTTAAGTCCTGCTCAGAGCTGCTTCCATCAATAACATAATAAGGAGGCAATATGAAAGCTCAGAAAATTAGAAAGAAAGATCAAGCAGTCAGGAGAAAATATCAAAAGTAGCTGAGAGAGGGGCCAAAGACTTATTGGCAAATTCTTGCTTAGACCATCCTAAGATTTGAAAGCCCTTTCACATCAAAGTCTTTGTCCCTAAAGTTGACTTTCCTGCTCTCTGTGGATAATTCTTTTCATTCAGTCAACTTTCTTATACAAATGTTCACCCATACTCAAAGACTTTAAAACAAATACTAACTACTCAAGTTGCTTCTCATGCCCATTTAAACAATGGCATTGAATATCATGGCCAAGATGAGTTTTGGATATCCAAGACATGCAAATTAAAGGTTACTGACAATATCTGAAGTTAATTCAAAAGACAGCAGCCATTATGAACTTATGACCAAAGCTTAAGGAAGTAAGACTGGCTGCAATGGGTAGATGTTTGAACGGGTTGATGGCTCCTATAAAAAGTCTATACCTATACCTTAAGGTTAACGGTATCATCACGAAGGCTATATTTCAATATGCTATGTAGATCAGTGGTAGAGGGGACATCCACATTTGTTTCATATTTCCCATATTTCCACGCTAGGTCCTGTGGTATGAGAAAGACCTTGTGCATCAAATCAATTGTTATTTACCCAAAATATATTCCTCATTACTGTAGTTTGATCCCAATGTTGTGAACAAGTCCTTTGTTGGGCTGACTTGAGACTCATGAGTACTTTCTGTAAGAGTAGAAAGAGACATTGAAATGGCACTAGAGCAATTGAATCAGTGTGCAAAAAGAGAGGCCTAGAAAATTGCCCCTAGAATGTATGTGGCAAACACTCCATTCTCTTTTTTTCTTGAGGATTTTTACCTGGTGTTAGCTTAATTGGGCAAATGTACTTTTCTTGTATGTCCTTGAGAAAAGATAGCCATAGAGGAAAGGTCAGTCAAAACTCAGGTCAGGAATTATAGAATCATTGCATTCAGGCTACAAACAGGTTATTTCATATACTTTAAGTAAAAGAATTTGATAGGGACGGTAGTCCATCAAAATGTCTTCTATGCAAATTTGCACTTAGCACGAGGACAAAAAAGGCAGGACTGATTGCTACTCCACAGAGAAGTGACTTCAACTCTCATCACTATCCCTTCAAATTGGGATCAGGCCTGCCCTAACACGGTACACTGGTGGTGCCAAACAAAAGGGACTATTTGCTGACATGCCGTGGAAGCAACTGCTAGCACAGCAGAGCTTGTCTCTTGAATTCAGAGCCAGCCTCATCCTGGCCCTCCTCCCTACCATGGCTCTTTTTCATCTTGGTTCTCTTTCTTCTTCCTCTTTTCTCCTTTGTATGCCCTGGACCTTTGGGGCTGAATTATCAATAACGACCAAGATTTAGCTTCTTGATTTGTTGCACTTCAAGTTCTCCATTTTAAAGCGTTCAGGAGTCTTATCTCACATTAGGATGCTGAGTAAGTGGCTCTTGGCTTGCCTCCCTCCTAAGTTAGTTATAAGGACAGAAGATTGTTGAGTTCTTCATATCTATAATGGGCTCAGAACTCCCAAGAGAGAGGTTTTATATTTAAGACAATAAAAATAACTCTCATTACAATTAATAAAATAAAAATGAGGCTCCCTATGTAGGATCTAAATAAGCCTCCAGCATATTAAACTTTCACAAAGGGGACTTGCTAAGATGAAGGCTGCTATGATCCAGCAGGGGCACCATCCCAAATCGGACAGCGAAACAGGTGACACTGGGTGTCATCGGGGCTGTCAGTTGCCACAACAAGTTGAAATATCTCCAGCAAGCTTTACCATGACAGCCCATGGGAAAGCACCACATTCTCAAAACAGGAGTCTCTGACAGTCATGCTCTGAGCCACTGCTCCACTTCTCCAGGAGCAGGAAGCCTTGGGGAGCTACACGTGACACAGTTGTTATTTAGTTTAACCTTAGTCTTGCTCTAGTACAGAACATTTTCTCTGAACAAGAATGTGTCTTTGAAAAGAGGAGGACCGTGTTTTGGATCAGCCTCTATGGTGTCATTTTAGTGATGTGAACCATGTTACTTAACTTCTTGGAACCTCAGCTTCCATACTTGGTAATTGGGATTGTGTGTCAGATTTTACAGCATAAAAAATAACTTCAAATTGTCAGTGTCTTTAAAAAAGCATTCCCTTGTCCACAGGTCAGAAAGTAGTTTGAGGTCCACAGAGATTAGCTGGGATTAGCAAGGCTTGGTTCCAGGCAGTGAGTTGGACTCAAATGTTTCCTTATTATCCTTGGACCAGTGGCAACCCAGGGAGTATTTTTTTCATGAAAGGCCACAGGGGCCCATAGGAGCAAACCAAACTATGCATTCATATCTAAAAGTAAGTTGTGTCTCCTGAGGTCTCACAGACCAGTCACATTAAAAATCTGAAGTCAAGTAGGAGGGAAGTACATGCTTACTGCCATGAAGCTCCTGAAAGCCACAAAAGGAGTGAAGAATTGAGACCCAATCTACCACAATCAAAATAATGACAAGGCTATTGCAAAGATTAACTGAGACCAAAATCCCAGGACACAGAATAAGAGCTAAGTAAATGATAGCTATCATTACAAGTGGTTATTATTATAAATATATAACAAATAGTTTTCCTGATAACTATGCCTATCTACACAAAGTTTTTAAATGAGTCAGTTAGACATTACTTTATTACCCCTTAATCAATTTTATTAACTGTAATTACTAAAGCATTGCCCCAGGCTTATGCTTCTTGTCTCTGTGCAACTCTGCTAATGCAAGTAAGCCAGAGAAATCTACAAGGAGACCCCACAGAAACTCAGAACTGGGGAGATTTGTCCTTGAGCCCCAGGCTCCCTGTGCTTAATAGCTTCCTTCAGTGGCACTACTTTTACTTAACAGAGCAAAAGTCTCTGAACAGTCCTTGTCCATGTCTTAATTAGAAACTATTATGCAACTGAAAAATTGATGCCCTTTTTCTTTATACCCACATAGGGCTCCTGGGAGAGCTGGTATAGTATTATGGTGACTAATGTGTTGTTTCTTCTTATATGATCTCTCTTTTGCCTTCTACTTCCTGTAGGGAAGGACCTTTGGTTGGTAGTGTAGGCAAGTGTTTTATTCTCTCATGATGGTCTTACAAACCCTTCTAAGTCTACAGCCCCTCCCTCCTGCCCTCATTCACATAAACTCTTCCTTCTCTCACTCACCCATTATGGGGAATTTAGAACTATAGTACCTAAGACATAAGGAATCAGCCCATTTAAACTTGCATGGTAAGATTTTAGAACATCTCAAATCCCCTAGGAAAGCTGAGTTTTGAGATCTGAAATAACATTCCTGGGTTGAAATGTCCAATCCTTCACCATTTAGCTGGACTCAGCCCATATTATTTAAACTCTCTATGTCTTCTTTTAAGCAGCTATAAAATGAGATTAAACACACCTGCCTTTTAAATATTGCTGATAGGATCAGATGAGCTCATTTACTGCAGAGAAAATATTTATTGAGTATTTATGAGTGTCAGATCCTAAGGATGGAAGAAAAGGCCTCTCTTCTCTCCAAGGCTTACAGGGTGGTCCTAGGCACAGGATAGGAGCTCAGTAAACCATCACTCTTATCCTTTGAGTTGGTCTGATGGTAACAGATGCAATAGTTAACAATAGACACAATTTGAGAACAGATACAAACATGTATGTTAGAGCTACCAGAGGACACCTACTATGCTGGGACTATGAGGACATCCTGGGACCTGCAGGTAATGACCAGGGAGGCTGCAAGAGCACAACAATACAAGAAACTCAGGTATCACCTATTTATCTCAAAGGAGAGAAGTATTTCAGCCTTTACCAACTAGTGTGTTATTATAGCAATATTATTAAACTATAAGTCATAAATATGCATTTATTATTTAGAGCCATAGCATGCATTATTGTTTGATATTTCTCTTTTCTACATTAAAACTACAGTAAAAGAAGAACACTTCTTGTATGTTGCTTCTCCTGGCCAGTGATGCAAGGCAAAGTTACCTTGCATGAAGTTGATATTCCTCTTCTGACTTTGAAGTGGACATAGATACACCCAAAAAGAAACCATCTGCCACACAACAATGAGCCTTCTCCAACTACCTCATGAGCAGACTCAAAGCTAAAGACAACTTCATAGTGCTAGGTATCAGGTATTCCAGATCTGGCAGCTTGAATGTTCCCCTAATGCAAGGCCTTCCTGGGGACCCTCCTTGATGATCTATGGGTGTCAAGTTTCCCTAAAATCCTCAAGTTGACATATTAAAAAAGAGAGAAGGTGAGTGCACTTCCTCAAAGAAAGCAGAAACAAGCAAAATAGACTACAAAGGAAGTCAAGACAGAACCTCCATGACATTCATACCAACCAAAGTAAAATGATGGCTTGAGATAGCTCCAACCTTCTGCCAGTATCTTGTGGTTTTTAGCAGCCTTCACTCCAATTCCTAAACACTCAGGGTGGGGGTAACTGAAGTAACATCTTCTAGCCAACAAAAAAATACACATAAAGAATATTATTGGCCAATGAAAGAATAAAGAATCAGAAAATTTCCTTGAACATGGAAAAGATTCTTGCAAGAATCATAGCAAGTTATGGCCCATTTTTATCTAACTCTGGCTTTAGAATACAACAGTTCATTTTATAGAAATCAGCTTGCTATCTGTACCCATTTAATCTGAAAAGGTGAAAGCCAGTGAGGTCTGGTGTCCTATGCGAGCTGATGGTTCTTGATCTTTAACCTGGAGGCTGGTTACATCATGCTCACACATCTCTCTCTGAATTGTAAAAAAAAAAATCATATATCCAAATAAAAAACAGGAGACACTAAGGAGTAATCAACACATCATGAGACAGGCATTCCTGGAAAAGATTTGTGATAAAATATTCTCTAAAGGATATACAAACCCAGACATTTAAGATTATTATTCTAGTTGTCCAGACAACAAAGAAATAACCAGAAGTTTTCCCAAAAGCTCTATACTCAAAAAGCACGTTGACAGTAAGGGTAAGGCCTGTCACATAGGAGATTGTCAGCACAAGGAAGACACCTGGGCCCAAGACATAGAAATTACAGAAATACAGGCTGTCCACACCCATGGAAGTACTACAGAGCAAAACTGTTCAACAACACCACTGTAGGCCAGCATGATCTGAGGGCTAATTCCACTTACATGTGTCTAGGAGACTTCTTTAAGAAGAAGCAAGCCAAGGGCCAACTGCAGAGCTCATTTTAATAACACTGAGGTGTGTATGCATATCTAATCCTGAGATCAGCCTGGTGCATGGACCATATGAACTGTGTGGGACTGTGGAACAATTGAGTACACAGGGGAGAAACACTTGGAATGGAAAATTCACTGAGCAGAAGGCCAACTTATGAAGCTCTTGCAATGGCAGATGAGCAGCAGTGGTCACTGTTGTGCTGAACTTCGCATAAGCATTAGGCTCTGAACTAGGCACTAGTGGAGGATTAGTTCCCCCAAGTCACTAGAGAGGGAACTGTCTGAGGTCCTTTCATGAATGGTCAGCCCTCAAAAGAAATTTCAAATGTTGTCATGAGAGGAAGGCCAAAGATTCCAGAATGGAAACAGATTGGAAAAAAATCTCCTTTCACTCATCTCCCTAGCTATACTACATAAAATTCCTGGAACAAAAAGACCTGCAGGTCCTGGGACATTAAAAGGTCCAGTAATAGACTACTTCCAATTACTTCAACATGCAAAAAACTAACAGGGTCCCTGATGGTGAGCTCTGAAAGGAAGAGCTATGTTATGCATCATACCTGTCCTTTCCTTGATCTAAGTCTGGTTTCCATACCTCTGCCACCACACTTATCATGTCCACACATAAACATGCACAAACACACACACATACACACATGCATGCACACACGCGCGCGCGCGCACACACACACACACACACACACGCACTAACTTCTACATGAACTACTGATATGTGGCAGTGAAAATCCTTTGGGTGAGATCAGGCCCTCTAACTTTGGCAATAGTCTAATCAGAACGATATCTAAGATGTCAGAAAATAAGACTGTGCCATCTGGGTAAGGTTTGGCCTGAATTATGGAAAAGAAATGTTAAGAAATACTTTCTCTAGGAGAATCTTCTGGAGCTTAAAACCTACCCAATATATAGGAACTCTTCTTCCTATTATTTAATGTTTCCCAAGGATAAATCTTTGATAAACATAATTTCAGATCATCCAAGAAGCAGGTTTTACAATTTCACTAGGGTTCAAGCTCCTTAAAGATACAGACTATACTTCTATCATCTTTGCACATTAGCACCCAGTATTTAATAGGTCTCATTAAACACCTATTATTGTTGGAAAGCCTGCCCACTGCATAAAAGGTATTTTATTCCTCAGTGTACACTTCTGCTTCTCCCCTGAGGAAGAGACAGAGCTCAGCATGAGTAAAATATTCAACATGTTTCATAGCACAAGGGTCCATTTATAGGAATAAATAGTAACGTTGAAGCTAGATAAGGGTGTTGGAGTCCAGCAACTCTATGTATAGCAGTACCATCTGCCTATCCATTCAACAAATACTTATAGGATTTTTTTATTTTCTTTTATTAATTATCTAAAGGAAATACAAAATAGGGAAAAATTAGACACAATAACATCACCAAAAAAAAACAATAGGAATTCCATAATGGTTGCTGTTTTACATAATGTTGTCTTCAGATTAGTTGTTAAGATTACAGAACAAGTCCATATGAACAGTCTTATGAATTTTTCCTGATGTGAAAATTTACCACTGTAAATTTCCCTATGAAGACAGCTTTCATTGCATCCCACAGGTTCCAATAAATTGTATCTGGATTTTCATTTGTTTATAAATATTGTTTGATTTCTTCTTTAACATCATCTGTGACCCATGGATTGTTCAGGAAGCTGTTATTTAATTTCTATGTGTTTATGGTGTTTTGCTGGGGTTTATTTCAATAATTTCCAGTTTCATTACACTATAATCAGATAATATGTATGGATAATTTAAATTTCTTTACATTTACTTAAGCATGCTGCATGTGCTAGTATATGGTCTGTTTTGAAGAATGTCCCATATACAGCTGAGAGGAACGTGTATTCTGATACTGTTGGGTGGAACACTCTGTGAAGGTCTACTACGTCCATTTCTTCACAAATTTAGTTTAGTTCTGTTATTTCATTGCTGATTTTTTTACCTAGTTGATCTATGTCTTTGTGACAGTGGGGTGTTAAAGTTCCTCACCACAATTGTGTAGTTACTCATTTGATTTTTCTTGTCTGGTAAAATTTATGTTATGTGGCTATATAGTTGGATGCTCCTACATTGGATGCATGTGTCTTTATGACTGTTATCTCTTCCTCTCGCAGTTTTCCCCTAACAAGTATGTAGTGACCTCCTTTATCTTTAACTTGACCATTCTTGCTTTAAAGTTGACATGATCAGCAATAAGAATAGCTACCCCTGCTTTTATCTGGGTTCCTATCACATGAAGTATTGTTTCCCATCCTTTGACTTTCAGTCCATGAATTTTCTTTTTAGTTACATGTGTTTCTTTTTTACAGCATATTGTTGGATTTTGTTTCTTGTTCCACTCTGCCAGTCTGCTTCTTTTGATTGGTGAACTGAGGCCATTTATATTTATGGTTACAACTGTTATGTATTGGCTTATCTTTGTCATGTCAGGATGTTTTTATATATTAGTGTAGCAATTGTAAGCTTCTTGAAATAGTCTCCAAGCAGTCCTACTTGTGGACCAGCTAATAAATAAACATTGATTTTAAAAAATCCCCTAGAATTTGCTAGAGTATATCCTAAGCACTTTCAGGACATGATGTAACAGAGGCTGACTATTACCTCAAGAACAGCCTAGTGGAGTAGCTGCAGCTACCTATAGCAAAGGCAGGCTGGCGAGACAGCAGAGAGGAAAAGTCACTAAGCATCTTGTTTTTCAGAGGAAGAAATTTGCTGCTTAACTTACAATACCCTGTTAGATCTAGGGCCTGGTTGGAGTTGACTCTCTTGGGACAGAAAGGAGAGATTTGTAAGACTGGTAGGGTCAGCAACAATCAGAAACGTAAAGAAAGGAAGAGAAACTCAACACTGGTTGACATGGAAATGGACCTTTGCAGCCATAACTGCCTGCAGTTCTCTTGGTAACTCTTCTGTCATGAACTTTCCTCTTTATGTTGGGATGATCAAAGTCCAAGTCCTCTTCTCTTGTGGAAATTCTGCATCATCTGGCCTAATGTGCAACCACAACAGGCTTCAAATGTCATATAAGTAACAGTGAAAGGAATAGAGGCAGGAGCCATGCACTACCCAACAGTTAGACTGTCATGTGGAGATGCTTTCAGAGGTGGCCACATCCTAGTTACACTGTCCTTTCACTAAAGATCTGGATAGTCATTTTCTCTTAGGGTCTGCCCTCCCAATTCCATGACTTGCTTGCTATCCTTCCAATGAATTATTTTTCTGCTTGATTCACTTTCAGCTGCTTAGTATAAAGAACACTGACAGATACCCCTGGGATATTGAGATTATTCACTACATATAACAAGATGGAAACTGAGATAGGTGCTAAGTCAAGAAGCTAAGCTATGTAGATAGTTGGTAAGTGAGAGAAGTGTGCTGTAAGACAAACCTTTCTCCAATTCAAAGATGTTTCCAAAAATTGTTGACTTAGTCAGGGCAAACTGAGTTGCAAATGACAAGAAAAAATAACTGAAACTGACTGAAGCAAAAAGGTAGGTGTTGGTGAGTTGTTGAGAGGCACAAGGCTCTATTCTCTGAAGGATACCAAGTCTATGCAACCTTTGTATCTGCTACCACTGCTGTGCAGTTCACTGCTAGGAGCCCCTCTGTTGGGATAGTCTTATCCAGGCTTAAATTTCATATCCACAAACCCAATAGAAAGGGAGAATTACTTTTCCCAAAAGTTTAAATGAAGGTCTTGGGGCCTCTGAGATGGTTCTGAGTGCATAGGTAGCTTTCATATTTCCAGCCCTTTCCTGTCTTCTAGTAGAGCCTTTCTCCAAAA
>NW_004524654.1:3339069-3358467 GCF_000260255.1 Octodon degus
CTTCTTCTTCTCCTCCTTCTCCTTCTCCTTCTCCTTCTTCTTCTCCTTCTCCTTCTTCTTCTCAATCCAAAGTTTCTTTACAATTGTTCTGTATCAGCTATACATACTAGGAACTTAAATTACACCATACATGGCCCTCTATATTTTAAATCAAAGCAACAAATATTCCTAGAGCCATTATAGTAGCTACATGTTACGAAAGGCAATTGAGAGACAGGAAGGAATTGTGGGCTTATCAAGGTTTTTTCCTGAAATCATAAGAGCAGTCAGCCACCCTGAATTCCAAGTTAGTATGTACTTTGTGACAGGAAAGAACCTGGACTTTGGATACTCGGACTGAGAATGAAATGTCAGTGTATGTCCAGAGAGATTGCTGTAGATAAGAGCCAGAAAATCATGCTCACATGAAAGGGAAGAATGCCCTAGGTGGATGCATATGTCTGGAGCTTGAAGTCAAGGAATTAGAGATATTCAGGGAACATGAGATCAGGGAATATGGGTGGAAAGAGTCTAAGCTGAGGCTGGAGATGATAGAGACTGAGCACAAGTGCTGATGTACCCTGTGGCGTGCGGCCATGTGGGCCTGCTTGATACAATGGAAAGAGTGGGCAACACTGACAGTAGAAGGCTGATGCCTGGCTTGGCTGGCTTGCTGTTTGGCCTTAGACTTGTCCTCCCTACCCTGACTCTAAGGGTTGCATAGAAATGATCCTGTACCCAAAGGTTTGTCTTTACTTTAAATTTCAAAATGTCCATACTGACCAAAAACTAATAGGTAGCTAAGACCTGAGCCAGGTTTAATGTCTTACATAGATAAAGAAGTGATCATTTTTATCCTGGAAAAACTTACTGAGGGTGGGAGAAGTAGCTGAGGGTTTTTTAATGATAAGAAAATATTAATTCTATAATAGAGATTTATAAAAGGTTACCATAGGAACACAGAGAGAAGCAATTAACCCAAGTGTCCCTTAAGGTTGTGGGAGGGAACAGTGGGGTAATGAAGGTAGAAAGGAAAGTTGGACCTTGCTGCTGTGGAACAGTACTGGTTGAGAAAGGAGAAACAATAGGAATTAAAAACAGTTCACTCTATGATCTTAAGTTCCTTCCGAGAGCGGGTGTCTTCTGGTTGTGTGCCTGGTACTTGACAAAGAGTTTGTACATTAAACAAATGATCCTCACCTTGCCTTTGGAACAGAATGTAGACCTGCAAGACCAAGGGACACTGATTCCTAAAATATTATTACAGCCTTTAATTTCTCATTATGACTCTCTGGGCACTTTAATTAATAATTGCTATGGGAAGAGGAGAGTAAAGTGATAATTAATAGCTATTGGCCAGAGCTACTGCTGAATTAAGAATCCAATTATGGAATGAACAAAGCATGCCCAAAAAGGAGCGTAAATTCCAGGTGCAAGGAAAGGCTCAGGAGTTGGGGTGGGAAGTCTTCCTCATTTGACTGGCAATGGGGGAGATGGTCCAAGAGGAAAATGGAGAAAGGGTAAACCTCAGTGCTTGTGAGGAAACAACCTTTTCACAGTATCTTCATGTCATGTCCCAGAAGGTCAGACATTGACACTGGGCTCCTTTTTCTCCAGACCAACTAAACTGAGTAAAATAGAAGCATTAGAGACAAGGTGCTGCCTGCCCTGGGGGTCTTCAGCAGCCCATGGCCTTCCTACGCTTCTGAACTCAGCCAAGCCCTCATGACTTGAGGGCTCTGTGAGTCTTCCTGCAAGGCCAACACAGCCATGTCTTCAGAAAGTTAGAGACTACAGGAGTGTTTATAAGCATAGCATCTTGAAAGTGTTTGTTTGAATGCCTGGGTGATTGATGTTTCTGTTAATCCCTGGTTTAACCTGTATATCTTCCTGTTATCACCACCCTGTGCTCTCCTTCCTTTTCCCTGGCTTCTCTATACAAACCTCTTCCCCCCACAGCCCAACTCTTCACGTTTTAGTCTTTGAAAACTCATCACACCCAAACCATTCCTGTGGCCAATGTTTACGCTTTCTTTTAAGAACTTTCTATGAAATAAGATCCTTAGTACAGCACTAAGTACTCAAGAATTTCTAAACTTGTATCATTTCGGCTGTAGACTAAATAGAGTTTAAGTAAAAAGTAGAGACCTTAAAAGGGAAATGTGTGATTTATGAAATGCTGCATTAAAGAAGAAATTAAGAAAACCTGGCACATAGTTCCTTGAAACTGCAAATATTAGCATCTGGGGAAAGTGACAAGAGATGACAAAGGGAATTTTCTCAATTCCTATGGTTTCCACAGGTTGGCAGCTGATTTGCTGAAGCACTGGTGGGATCATTCTGTGCTTTTAAAGTAGCTCCTTTAAGCCAGTGCTCCTTTTTCTACCACCTAGAAAATGCTGTTATGTAGAAAGCTAATTGATATAAAAGTGACATTCTGTGGCTGAGCTAGAAATTGCAATGGTTTGATACAGACATTGTGCTCCCACCAAGCCTTCTTCAGGCTTTGCACACTTGTGATCTGGAGGGCTGAGGTTAGCCTATTTGTATGCTTCCACAAGTATTTCAGTGCTTGCTCCCTTCACAGGTTAGGCTTCCACGGGTATCAGTTATTCATTTCACCCTGGCCAGAGAATTCATAGAACAGAAAGAGAAGGGTTAGCCTCGTTAAGGTCAAGCTCAACTCCACTGAGCCTACCTGCCACAGTGTCATCATGAGGTCTCGATTTTTTCCTGTGTAAATGATAGTTGGCTGTGCTGTGAGCTCCAATCCATGAAAATGTGTTGTTGTGGAGGATGCATGCTATGCAGTGGACAGTGCTGTCTCAGGCAGAAAGTTCTTCACTTCTGACTGGAAATCCTGCTTTCAAACACAGGACTCAACTCATCTGTAATACCCACACCTTCTGGGCAGTCTCCAAAGCATCTTCTCCTTGTGCCCGTCCACAGGGTTCTCCAATTTTACAGCCTCCACCAGAGATCTGAGCTACTAGGCAATCATGAGACTACTGTCCTGCTCTGTAGGACAGCACTGGCATCCAGGGTCGACATGCTACCAGGGCCATGCGTATCAGACTTAGGCATGAAACTCAAACCCAGACTCCTGAGCTCAGGAGACTGGTACCTTGTCCACTTCCCGAGCCACAAGGCAACATTCACATTATCTGATCCTCTTTCTTTTCCAAGGCCAAGAATGACCAAACGTGTTATTTCACTAAGTATTTTCTTAGGCCTGGAAGATCAGCTACTTCTCCAGCTAGCTTTGTTTTGATAGGCAGAAGTTTTATTTTTCAGATGCTCTCTGGGAGCTTAGGATTTTGCTTTTGCTTTTCTGAAACAAAACCCAAACCACTAATGGATTGAAACTCTAAATAGATTATCTCCCAACACTACTTAGATCAAATTCATCTTCATATTGCTATAGTTGTCATTTGCCCTGTTCTATTTTTTTAACTTGTTTTGATTTGCTGCCATTCCATCTATAAGAGAAGGGAGAGAAAGGGCAAAATAATGTAGAGACATAACACTGAATCCTATGACTTTTGCCTTTTTCATTTCTCTTCTCAAAAGAAAATTATAGATATATTTATAAATATATAAAGATATATTTAAGGAAGTGAAGAGAAAAAGCAGTGAGTTCATTGCCACCTAGACTGAAGCAAATTTAAGATAAGAATGAGCGTTTTTCCAATTAACAGTTGATTTGGATCTGAGGCTGAGGCGAAAAAAGGTGATACAACCAGGGACTTGGGAAGAACCGCAGACTTTGTGTCTGTTTTCATGAATGCATAACTCTCAGAGTTGCCAGTTACTTTGAGAGATTCCCCCCTTCATTCATTAAGTGCCCCCCAAAATTGCACTGATGGGTAGGTAAGCACTTGGCAACCCAACTACTGTGGTAACATGCTCTCTGAGGTGACACTTTAGAACAGCTCCCTCAGACATGGATATATTTTTCCAAAGGAGTACAGTATTCCAAAGAAGCAAAATCTGCTTAGAGTACTGTCAGACACAGGCATCCAGTTAGAACGCATTGTTCCAGGAAGCTGACATTAGCCAGAAAGCGACAGAGGACAGGTCTGTCAGGTCCCCATCTAAGGGCAGGAACTCCCACACCTATGCACAGAGACTAACACTGAGCCCTCCAGAAAGGCTGTGTCCTTGTTTCTGGTGACACTCAAATTACATGCATACCTTCAAGCATTCCTCCTCCTCTCACCAAAGGCATTCCCTAAAAGCCGGAGCCAAACAGCCTGGCTGTTTATAAAAGGCCCAGGGGAAAGTTGCCATATCACAGGGTTCAAATGATTTTAGAAAGGTCATTTAAACAGTTCATCCTTATGGGTGAACACATCTTACCATGGGTTGCAAGTACTCAATTCTGCCACTGTGGAACAAAGCAACCAAAGGCATTATGTAGACAAAGAAGTGTAGCTATGTTTTGATAACGCTTTATTTAAAAAATAATGGGCAGAGGGCCAGCCAGATAGCTCGGCAGATTAAAGCTCCTGTAAACAGGAACAGAGGCTGAGGGTTCAACCCCAGGGCCTTCAGTGCCGGCCCCGCCCCCTGGGGTGCACTGAGATAGCGATTGAGATAGCGATTGATTACAGGCATGGTGGCACGCCTGTAATCCCAGCTCTTGGGAGGCTATAAATAGTTGGATCACTACAAGTCCGATCTAGTAGTGAGACCCTGACCACCCTGAAGACCCTTCTCTAAAAATAAAAAAATTTTAAAAGGCAGAGCATCAGATCTGGCATAGGTTTTCTAGCCCTTCATCACCAAGCACACGTTTGCTCTGGAGAAGTAGCTTGCGCTGAAGCAGCAGTATCTAGAGAGGCCACCTATTGGTTGCTTCACACATTCTTCCCATTCATAGAGCCTTTCTCATTGGTTAAAAGTGTTTGCAGCCGTAGGTGACAGAAGACCTAACTCTCCGGACTCGTGTGTAAACAACAATGCATTTTTCTCATATAGCAAGGAGCGCAGAGAGCCGACTGCTACCGCTCTTTTACTTACATTTCCTCGTCGCATTCCTGGGCCCAGGCTTTTTCCTTCACCATTCTTAATCCAATGACTGATTATTGAATATATTTGAATCGGAAAGAAATAGAAGGGAAAGAACAAAAGATTGGAAGAAATAGAAGGGAAAGAACAAAAGATTGGGATTCTGAAATTTTTCCTCTTTCGATCAAAAAAGCAGAAGTGTCCACAGCAGCATCTCTGTGATGCAGCTGATCAAAGATTCCTACTTACCTCTTCCTGGATAGAACTATGCTACATGAACAAGCATCCTCTATGGAAAGAAAAGATGCAGAAATTTACTATGTACTGTTGTGGCCTCTACCATAGAGAAGGGCAAGGCAAAAGGTGTTGGGAGTGGAAGTATGACAACCAAACTACACCTTTCCGAGGCACATCACAGGCAGGGCACTCCGTCGTAGGGCAGAGACACTCAAGCATAACATAAGCAAGAAGCTATCCCTGGTGGGAAGGTATTACCAGCTGCCTCTGGTAGAGAAAACCTTGACAACAATTGGACTGGTGCTCCTAATGGGCTTCATGGGATTGGTTAATTATTATATGGGTGGTAAGCTGTTATCCATTAGTCAGTGCACCTATTCCCAAAATTCATGGTTTGCCTCTTGGCTCAAGGAAAGTATGAAAGGAGTTTATCAGTTGTGACTACACAAAAGTAGTTAATGTAAAAAGCACTCTGCTGTTATTAAAAATAGCCCCTGTTCAATCCCCAGTTCAGCCAAAAAAAAAAAAAAAAAAAAGGGCAGGGGGAGATGGTTCAGGGGAACCGCTTCCCTGGCAAGCTCAAGGGCCTGAGTTCAACCCCCAGTTCTGCCTAAATAAATAAATAAATAAATATAAATAAAAATAGCCCCTGATGGAAAAGAGAAGGCTAGACAGAAGACCGGATACATAAGGTCCCAAGTTTAGGGAGTACTTTTAGTGATTAGAACACAATTGTCCCACTATTAATATAACCTCAACTTTAACATACTGATCACATGTCTGACAAGGAGCACTTTTGCCGTTTTTTGACACAGAGTGTTGCTGTATAGTCCAGACGCACCTCAAACTCTCTGTGTAACTTTAGAATCGAACTCGGAGCAACTCTCCTGCCTCCCTCATGAGTTCTAGGCTGACAGACGTGTGCCACCACCCTGCCTGGCTGTTCTGCCATTTTAGTGGCTACAACTAGATAACACTTTGGTTTTCAGTTCTGTTTTGGGCCTCGTACAACTCACACCTTCACGCCACAACATCAGAGTTTTCATTTCAATCACCGGGCATTGCCGTTCTGTGAGCCCCCTACCAGTGTAGGCTCAGAGGCAGGCTTCAAAGGAGTAGAGGGGTTCTTTTATGAGGAAAAGTCAAAACTATTGAATTAGGAGTAAGGTCATTTTCTGGAGAAGCAGAGGAAGAGATGCTCCATTGTACAACCAGCTACAAATATGCCTGAAATAGTACCAAAGCCAAGCTGCTCTTTTTACTTTCCCTGCAATGAAAATACACCTGTGGTCACGAGGGTTGTACAATTTGACTACAAAATGTGGGTAATCACAATTATGTAAGTCCTGTTTTGAATAATGCATTTTATTTTCAAAGCAAGCTCTGGACTATCATCTTACTCGATTTACATAGTAAGTGTGTGGAATAGGTAGGGCCTACCTGTTTATATGGAAGGGAAAGCCCACATAGAGATGGTAAATGATTTGCCTGAGATCTCAGATTCAGCATTGGCCTGGAGTCTTACAGCACGAAATTCTCTATTTTTTTTTTTTTTTTTTGCAAAATACAGAAAATTGATTCATCTCATTTTCAGGATCACACCTCATCTCCATACCAATTTCTTACTGCTTTATGTAGCCTTGTGAAATATTTGTTAAGTGCTGACCTTGTCGTCTGCCACCTAAGCATCTGTTTCCCTTCCATTCTGTCCATAAATGCAAGTCTGAACCGGTCCTACCACCTCTGAGATACCTCAGTTGGGTCTTCATGACAGGAATGTGCTGTCACATATAAAACAAGTGGAGCTGCTTACCCTTCAGGTTCCAAACTCCTGAGACTCAATAAACTCTTCCTTCCACTAGTCAGAGTGGGGAACATTTCAAGTCTAACTACAACACCTCAGTGGAGAAGTTCAAAGAAGAAGAAATCCTGAGCAGGAAACAAGAACAGGTAAGCCAGGTTTCAAGGTCAGTACCACACCTCAGAGACGAGCCGAGCAGAGCCCACCCATGACTCCTCTCTGGAAAATGCACAGGGCTGAGGAGGAGCTGTCCCTCCCACGCTGCAGCCCTGGCTCTATGGGCTCTACCTTCCCACTCAGAGCACTCTTCTCCTTATCCACTTCCTTTTGTTTTCATGTTTCCCTACCCAGCCCAATAAAGCCAGCTCTTTGGATATTAAAACTTAATTTGTTTGAGGACAATCAGTCCAGAGGCCAGCTTCTCAAGGGTCAGAGTGACAGATCACAGGAGGCACACATTGGCCTTGGGGGCTACTGATTTGGCCTGTCCCCATCTGAGGAGGTGCAAGCACATGAGCTGCTCCCTGTCAAGATTGCAAAAGGCATTACCCTGAGCTCCAAGGTGGAGCTGTTTACCAATAGTGTGATCTCTCCCCAGATGCCGTTGCTACTGCAGCTAATTAAGAGAACAATTAAGACTAAGGCAATCAGTCAAGCACACAGACCTCGCTCATCTTCCCAGCTCTCAGATGCTGCACTGCTCCCAGAAGGCTGAACCATATTCAGTCATTCAGAAAATGACAGGAAGAAGCTATTAAATATCTGAAAACCATAAAAACGCAATCATACTCTTCCTTAGCTGAGCCGTCCACCGGAGACCAATGCCCAACAATTTCTGAAACTTAGCAGTCTCCTTGAATTCTCACACTCACAAATAAGATTAATCAAAAGTAGCTCAAATCAAAATTTAATTATAAGGTGGGGATGAGAGAGGTCGTGCCGGCCATCCCCTCTTTGTATGTGCGTGTGTGTTTATGACAGATCAATACTCCTTCTATTACCAAATGCATGACAAAGTCCATGGGGTGTCTTTAGAAAGGAAGTAACAGATTAAATATTGAGCTAAACAATTTAATCTTCTCCAGGAAAGATTTTCAGATATTCGTAAAGGTAAATCCTATTAGAAGGAACAGTCTCTCTGTGCCGGATTGTAAAGTTCCTTTGAAAGAAGTTCATAAATACAGATACGGAAGCCACTAAAACAAAACTTCTCTAAATAGCATAGCAGATGGAGGCAGAGAAAAACATTACCCTTAAAAAGAAAATTATATACATGTGTAGATTAATCATCCTACACTTAATTTAGTAACCATGTTGCAGAGGACTCCAGGATTCCTTCTTCAGAGTGATGTCTTTACCTCTGTGTAGAGGGTTGTTCTCTTTGAATCCCTGTCACACAAGGAAGAAATATTGTCTTGTGACCTGCAGCTAAGGAATGAGGCTGATCACCTTAGGAAAAACACCGTAAGCAATGTTAGGAAATATTTGTATTAAACACCTACTGTGTGTCTTGCAAAGGATGCTGTAGGAATACACAGGGAGTGGAGTGGTGAGATACCCAAGCATGGACTCGGGACTGCAGACACAGAGCTGAGTTCAAATTCCACCTCCCGACATGCCAGCTTTGTGACATTATACAAATGGCTCAATCATTGAGTATTTTCTCATCTGACAACTGGGGCTAATGCTTTTCTTATTTCAGGGACTTGCTCTAGGTCTTTAAAGGAGCTGTAAAGTTCTTAGAACTGGACTCAACACACAGTAAGTACTCACTGAAGCAAAGATGAAGATAATAACAGCAAAAGAAATGATTTATAACTGCCCTTCAGGTTCTTCCATTTTGCATGCTTATATCTGGGAATTTACACAACTAATTTGAAGGCCACAACATGCAATGTAACAACCATTGTGGAATTCCTATGATCTTGTTCAGTGAGATTCTGTATCGTTTCAAGCATTTTAATATTGTTTACCATATTTTGTTCCCTTTAAAAAAAATAAAATGGGGCTGAGGAGATAGCTTGGCAGCCTAAGCACCTGCCTGGCAAGCACAAGGACCTGGGTTCCAGCTCCAGTACCGCATGCTGTGCCAGCCACCAAGACAGGACGTGGCGGCGCGCGCCTGAAATCCCAGCACTGTGAAGGCTGAGACAAAAGGATCACTACAAGCCTGAGCTACACAGCAAGACCATGTACCAAATACATAAATAATTTTTTAAAAAATGATTAAAAGAGCCAGGCAAGATAGCTCGGCAGACTAAGGTCCTGCTTTCGTAAGCGCAGGAAGCAGCCCAGGAGTGATGGCACGTGCCTGTAGTGCCAGCGCTGGGGACACTGAAAACAGGGGATCACTACAAGTCTGAACTGCATAGTGAGCCCCTGTAGCAAATACATAAAAATGAAAAAATAAATAATAAATAATTATGAAGAAGTAAAATGGTAATAAGTGCCATTTGTAGATAGCTTGACCAATCTTGAGTTCCATAAGCAACCCTACCGAGTACTCATCATAACTTTGTACAGTTAATCCTATTATTATCCTTAATGTTGTTACAGTCACTTTACAGATGAAAAGTCAGAAACTGTGCGGCACAGCCTCTCATGGAATTGACTAGAAGTACCAAGTAACCTGGATCTGAATTCACAAAGGACTTCTATTTCAAACTTGCTTTCCAGAAAAGGAGTGATACCATCACTGACAAAAACCAAGACTGTTAGAAGTAAACAACTTAACCTTTTCCTCTCACTAACATTCAAGAACATCCATATTCCACTGTCGCACGAATTAACACTTTTTTCTAAAATTTGAAATTGTCTTGTGAATAGCAGAATCACAGCACATTATGTTATATACTAAAAATGTGCATTTGCTACATATAAATATCAAAACATACCAGGACTTTGGAACCTACTTTGGCCTTTCATCTTTTTTGCAATATATCAAAAGTCTCCCAGAACAGGAGATGTCCTGGCTTTCTTGTGTCAAGTTGCCAAACAGATGCCACCAAATGCAGAGTTGAAAGAGATGCACATTAGGCAGTGTCCCATAGCGCTGCCTCCTGCAAGAGGCACAGCGCGGTACCTGAGAGGAGGACGCACTCGGTAGCACATATGCTAAAACTAGAAGGATACCTATGAGGAAACATGAGAGTGCAGGGCACAGGGCAATGACGGGAAGTTCATCAGGAAAGGATGAGTCTGGGACATTTATTATCTTGGTTTTAAATATGTTACAAGCATATAGAATTTAATTTTGACAGTTTCTATGTTTAACAACTATTTTGAGGGGCCAGGGAAATGGCTCAGTAGAATAAGCACTTGCCTGGCAAGTGCAAGGGCCTGAGTTCAATCCCTGGTTCTGAAAAAAAAAAAACTATTTTGTAAATTAAACAAATTCCAAGATTGGGTCCCAGTAAACTAATAGAAGTCAGCTGTGTAGCACATCAGCTCTACAGTGGACTCTTCACACGTGCAAGAGCAGACCTTTCAGCAAATGTACACTTTCACATAGCAAGATAATTCTAAACAGTTACACAGGCTGAAAAATGTATTGTCAAGTGGATTTACTTATATATCTCAGGATAGGAATCTCCTGCCCAATCCAGGTGAGTTCTCCATGAACATTGCTTTCAAAACCTCCCCAACATGTTAGGTCATGTTACAACTTCTTGTAGTGTCTGCTATAGGTCTTTGTGGGAATTGCTTGGTATAGAAACTGCCCATGTCCACATGCAGCTGGTAGAATACCCAGGCTTCCCTGTTGCTGGAAATCCAATATCAGTTATGAGCTGTTGACTTTTAGGAGAGCTACTTCCTTCTCCTTTGGTGGCATGGATCAGAATGTTCCCCTCCTGTTCTTTAATACATTATATCTGATGTTTGGCCATTAGATGACTAATGTCAATCAAAATCAGACCTTTGGTTTGGAGGGGGGAGATAATTGCTAGGTGCTCACCCACAAGCATCAGCAACATATACATATGGGCCTGTGTGCACATACATACACTCATGCTAAAGAAAGCTCATGTTTTAAACTAAATATGATACTACTCCTCTGAAATGCATAATTCCTACAGAATGATATGCTGCAGTTATTTCCTGATATAGAATGAAAGCCAAAAAGTACATTCTTTTAAGAACTAAATTCTGTGCCTGACTACATTTCTACTCTGATACTTTAGTGTACCCACATTGCCATTAAAATTTTTAAACTACCACTTCAAATATCCTTACAGTAAAACTACTACTATTACAAAGAAATTTTCCCAATTATTATTGCTTTTTCTTTCCTTGGAGATAGGAAAATAACCAATCCAGAATCATTTGCTCAGTTCTCCACTGTGGTGAGGGGAAGCAAGTTCAAAGACTTCATTAATACTCTGAATTCAAGCAATGTCCACAACAGACAAAATTGCTGGAATTCAGTAGGGGAGAGGCAATAGATTTGAGGCTCTGAATTTTCCCTGAGTAATTTGAAATGATTTTATAATGAATTTTTCCAAGTTATTACCTCAAAATGTTATCTGATAACTATGATTATTTTGAAAAAGAAGTTAAGCAGGAAAGAGCCACTGAATTCAGAAAGATGGTTATGCCTTTCTACAGCAGCCCTTTTATCTCTGTCTGCTTGTAAATAGAGTTCTTTTTAGTATCAGAAGAACCAATAGTCCCTACTTGTAAAGTCCAATCCTCCTAGACAGGATTCTCATACAAAAATATCAATCTCGTGACTCAAATATAATCAACAGACCACCAAAATTCTTTAAGAATTATCTCTACCTACCATTCAAAGAAATATTAAATTATAAGGGCAGAAGAAAAGAATGTCTCCTACAACGAAAGACAGTACCTCATAATAGACAACGATGCACCTTCCTCTCTAGGATGATGAGAACTGCTCACTTGTGTAGTTTAGAATTTATACAGAAATGTCAAGTGAAGCTAAGACAGTGATTTCTAATCTTCATATCACACATACACACACAAAAAAGCACACACATACATGCACATGCACAAGTGTACATATAGGCAACACATAATCCAGAGGTGGAAAATGTAAATCCAAAATAAATTTAGGCAAATCACTCATTATTTTGGAAAACCACCCATTATATCAATCACAAGTTGCTTGAGTCCATCCAACTGTTTCAGAAATAGTCATTTAATTAAACGAAGTTTTTCAAAACTCTCTCAACATTTCAAAATCCAAATAATTTAGGACTACTGTAGTGGATTAACTGGTGGTCAACTTGTTACACCAAGATGAATTTAAACTAGCATGGTGCTGGGTATGGAAGGCCCACCTGAGGAGTGTTCCCAGCAGCATAAGAGGCAGAACCAGGAAAGAAGAGAGACTGTTAGGGAAGCTATTTGGAGAAGCTGTTGGAGCTGTTGGAAGCTGCTGGTTCCCTTGGGCTATTCTGCTGGAGGACTTTGTCATGATGGCTTTCCTGATGAACTTCGCTATTCTTGTCACTGGAGGATCTCAGGAACTCTCTGTCACTAAGAATGGCTGTGGTTCATTTTGAGGGAGCTCTGCTCCTCATCTTGAGCATCACTTCCTGGCTCAAGGGGAAGGTGATGCACTGCTCAGCCTCGTGGAGAAGCTTGTCATGTTGGCCTTCCTGATGGGAATTCAGCTTTCCTCATTGCTGGAAGAGCTCAGGAACTCACCGTTGCTGAAGATGGCTGTGGTACTTTTGGGGGAGCTCTGGTGCTTACCTTGAGCATTGCTTCCTGGCTCCAGTGCAGATCCCTCAGCCTGCTAGCACAGATCCTTCATCCCACTGGTATAGACTTTCTAGCTTCCACCACAGACCCTTCGGCCTTCCTGGGGCAGATCCATGAAACAGACCTGCATGTGACACTGTTGTAGGCTCTAGGCCTCACTTGGACTTGTGGGAGGCATTGTTATGGGCTCTAGGTTTTCATCTGGACTCATGCAGGATATTCCATTCCAGGCCATCAGCTGGCTTCTTTGGTCTTCAGTGTGTGGACAGATTTCCTGGCACTCATTTATATAATTCTTTGGGTGATGCACTATAAAATAGTCTCACAAAATGTATACTATATTGTATTGCTTCCCTTGCAAAAGCTCCTAACCATGACAACTACCTACATAAACTGTGCAAAACTCGAACTCACTTTGGAGATCATTACTTAATCAATGGGGGAAAAAACTTCTGTTAAGTTTGCTTTAACTAAACTCAAAGTCCAGTGAAGTTTCTTATTTAAAGAAAAGAAAGGAATAGGAAAGATATGTCTTAAAAGGAATACTTTTCTCATTATAACCTCTGGTTTCAGAACTTAATGAGCAAAAAATGGGTATCAACAAAGCCAATGTGTATTTTCTGCTAGTACGTAGAAGGTTAATCCATTCTGCATATTTTCTAAAAACATGAAATGAAACATAATGGAAATTATGTGCTCAGTTAATGGGCATGCTGTTCAAATAGCGTTCTGCTCTACATGTCAAAAGCACCCAGGTTTTGGGCTCCTATGGTGTTTTTTAAGTGTATTTATGTAGAACAAAAAAGGTTGAGAGTTTAGAACCAACTCAGGTACTCAGGATGGATAAAGCACCAATCTGTATTTTATTTCAAATCTAATTATGATCCAGCATAATTGCAAAACTGTGTTTACCAGAATCAGTGTTTTTACTAAGAATTGTTTTTCTCTCCCAACTTTCCTAAGTCAGGGTAACCATCTCTATTCTGCTCTGGAGTTTTGTCTGAAACTCCCCTTTCCACCTCACTCTTACTTGGACCCCTGGCTTCCATTATTTACTTGAGTTATTCCTCAGGCTCATCTCTTTTGCATCATTCCAAAGGCCAGCTGCATAAGCATAGCTGAGCAACTGAGTCATCCTCACCCTTGGTTTCTATGGCTCCAATCTCTCTCACACCAGCCCAGAAGAGACACTGCATTTGAACCAAGTTCTAAAACCTGGTTTCCCTTAAGTCTCTCCAACTGTCGCAGATGTCTCCTAACCAAATGTCTCCCTATGTCTACAGTCATCTTCTTCCCTTAGCAATGATATCCCCAATTGTAGCCAGGTACACTACCACCTGAATAAAGACTAATCTTTCCAGACTGCTTTCCATGAAGTGTGCCCCAGAAATTAAATTTGGCTAATAAAACATAATCAGAAGTATTATATGGGACCCCTAAACCATACTCTGAAAAGGAAAGACTATGTGTCCTTCACATTGACTAGGATGAGGTGTAACAGCTGGACCAGGAGTGTTCACTTTAAATATATAAATGGGAGCCACATATAATAGTAGAGCTATTCTATCTTACCTGCTAGGTTTCTACTTTTAGATGATAAAATAGAAAAAAAAAAAAAAAAGATGTGTCTTGTCTCACCCATTATAGGAGTGTGTCCTTGTGACAGCTACCCAACCCCCACCCTAACATATGTTTGGTTGTTCGATAAAATTCAACAGTATTCATTTTCTAAATCTATTTTTATGTATAGAAAATCGCAGGAAGTAGAAAAAAGACCTGTATTTTTCACTCAATAAACACATTACTTTTTGGCACACAACCCATGCCAGCAATATGGCAGTATTCTCATCATTCTAAACCACTTCTTGAAATCTCTACTTCAAATGAAAACATTTGATTTTATATATTTCATTTTGAATGCTTGAGAAAGGTCCCTGACAAAAGCCTCGCTCCCAGGGCTGTGTGGTGTGCGGCTAGGCTGGAGCAGAGCTGCGAGGCCCACCGTCGGGTTCTACACAGAGTGGCACAGCACTCGGTCACCATGAGGGGCATGCTGCTCCCCACTGTCCTCGAGGACCACAGCTCAGTGCAGAAAAGTAAGGACACAGCCAGCTAGGAGGCTTTAAGGAAAGCTGCAGAAATGGAATCCGGGAAAGTGCCAATTTCAGCAAGTTACTCATCTGGATTGTTTTTTTTTTTTTTTTTCAAAGTTCAAAAACTCCAGGGCAATCTAGATGCACTTACTGCATCTTCTTCTGTCTCGTGCATCCATCAGACACTGTCTCTGGGTTTTGATGAAAGTACATGGATGCAACATGTGTTTTTTTATAAGCCAAGCTAATAGTTTATCTATTTTTCTCATCTAATCTGTTTGAAAGGTTGAAGTAGATATTATTAATCCCTGCATTTTTAGTCAGCTTCTCTGAGATATCATTTATACACAACAAAATGCATTCATTTAATCATACAGTTATCTATTTAAAAATTACAAAAATTAAAATACAAAACATGTTCCATCCCAAAGGGCTCCCTGTACTCCTTGCCAGCCACTCCTCACCCTCCCATCACAACGAATCTTGGCTGCAGATGACCAGTGATAACGCTTGCTACACTGGGAGTCAGAACTGTCTCTTCTTAGGTAAGTGGGGCTCTTTGTGATTGAACTGTTTCACTCATCATGATGTTACTGAGATTCATCAAGGCTGTGGAGTATATCAGTAGTTCATTCTTCTTTATGGTGGAGTAGTATCCTGTTGTATGGATATCTTAGGATTTAATTAGTGAATTGATAATTTGATTTGCTTTTTACTTTTAGGCTAGTGTGAATGATACCACTATGAAGATTTGTCTCAAATGTGTGTGAACATGTTTTTATTCCTCTTTGGTGAATACATATGATTGGAATTTGGGAGTCATGACATAAGGCTATGTATATTTTTGTAAGAAACTGTACCACCTTTTTTCAAAAATGCTTATACTACTTGCTATACAATCTTACCGTGGTTTGGTACCGTCGCTCCTTTCATTTTAGTCATTCTTATAGACCTGTACTGATACCTCACTGTAGGATTGTGTTTCCCTGGTGATAAATTATTTAGAATGTTTATTCATGTTTTTATTAACTGTATATTTTTATATCTTCATTAGGAGGAAGTGTCTCATCAAATGTTTTGCCCATTTTTTATCCTAATGTTTTTATTATTGGATCACAAGAGTTTTTATAGATTCTGTATACAAATAAAAACATGCTATCAAACATACATACTTTGTTTATTTTCAAATGATATTACTGTGTGGCAGTTATTCCTGATAAATTTCAAAGCTCCCAGAAAACAAGAGTATAATTTATGTAGCTGTACCTCTGCCTAACATACAGTGTGGACAGAAAGAAGCAACTGTCTCACAACCAACTGTTGACTTCTCAATTGAAGAGAGGCCAAAACTGAAGAGATTCCATGCCAGATTTTTGGGTGGGCCCACTAACCAGCACTAACTAGACCAAGCCCCAACCATCACACAGCTTTGCATTCCAAGGCTTTCTCCAGATGTAACAGTCCTAAAGAGAAAGAGCATATTCTAAAATGCATACATTATGGTTTGTGTCAAGATGTCCCCCAAAACCTCATACAGTCACAGGGCAGGCTTCTAGAGTTTTTGATTGGGTCATAGTCCAGTGCTGGGACTGTGGGTGTGAGTGCTACACCTGCCCTTGGGTGAGCACTTTGCACACACTAAAGGGAAGGAAAGAGGCTTGCTCCTGCTGCTCCTCTTTTTTGTATATTTTTCTACTACTGTGAACTGTTCCCCTCTGCCATGTGCCACTCTGGCTCGGAGCCAGCCAAGTAGGTATTGAAACCTCCACAAATTATGAGCTTAATAAACTTCTTTCTTTAATTCTGGGAGTCAGGTATTTTGTGTCAGCAATGAGAGAAATGTAACCAAGACAGCACATATTTACATTAAAAATGTAAAAGTGCTTCCATTTCACATGTTAGCCAGGATGTAGTCAGGAAAATTGAAACTGTTATTTCTTCTTCCAACTGAGGAAAGTTTAATATAGAAGTGAGAGAAACCTCATAAATATAATCAATGCCACTGACGTTATCCATATCTCTGGGTACAGAAGAACAATGGAAGGGAGAAGTATAAAAGGCCAGAATCCACACAATGATGGTGGCAGCAGTGGAAGAAAAGGCCACTAGAAGCCAAGGTGAAACAGCCAGATGATCTCTACTGCTCTTCCATAGTCTGCTGCTCATGTCTCTCCTTGGTCAGATTAACCTAAAAGCCAAAAATCAGGGAACTCTGGGAAAGAAATATACTTTTCTGTATGGAAAACCCAGGAAGGAAAGGCAGGAAGAGGGGGTGAAGGGCAACTAGGCGTTGTCTCCAACACTTCATCTCATGCTGCAGAAGAGAAAATGAAGGCTCAAACACACTATCTGGCTGCCCAAGATCCCACAACCAGAAGGTGGTAGACCTAGAATTTCCTCAACTATTAACCAGTTCCATGCACTTTTGCTCTACACCAGTGATACACCTCTTACAGACGAGTACCCAAACTGCAACCCCAACTCTACTTATTTATCACAGAATAGCGACACTGCAATTCTAATAAATACTGAGGTTTTAGTTCAGCAAAAACAACTCAGACATTAACATCTTGTGTCTTAAAAGAAAACCAAATGATGTGTGTGACATAGAATTGCCTCTGCTGCTCTAGACTGTGATTTCTTCTTAGAAAATAAGGGGTAGAAAACTGTCCCTACTTGCTTGGACTGTTGTAACACCCTTTTAACTGATTTACCCACTCAAGATCTCATCACTTAGTCTCCTCTCTTCTCACTATGTATGACCAAATTTCCTCCAAAGTATTATTTAGAGCAGTGTTATAGTTTATGCCTAGTTGTCCCTCTAAAGTCTCATGTAGTCATTGAGGCAGCTTCTAGAGATTGTGATGAATTCATGATTCATGCTGGGATTCTGGGTATGAGTGGTACACCCACCTTGGGGTGGTAATCGGAATTACAATGTAAAACGGGGTGCAAAGACTAGCTAGCTGCTGCAGCTGCTGCCTTTCTCTTTGCTCTTTGCTGTTTTCCACTGCCCCGAAAATCTGCTCTCTGCCATGTGCCACTCTGCCTTGGAGCCAGCTGAGTATGGACTGAAACCTCCACTAACTATGAGCTAAATAAACCTTCCCTTCCCTAATTTTGGGTGTCAGGTATTTTGTCCCAGTAACAAAAGAAGAGTAACTGAGACAAGCAGTATTCACTTTTGGAAGTCCTCAGCTCTGAAGTGGGTTGTTCCCAAAACCCTTTATCAAGGTAGCCATGGTTCAATATTCCCTTCCCTCTCCAGAGCTCTGAGTGTCCAGACTGCCCCCCTCTACTTCCTGCCTCCCAGCACAGACTACATTTACCTATAGCTGGTAAGATCTCCTTTCAGATTGGCGGGGACCAATTCTTAGTCATCTTGATAAGCTAAGAACCTGACACGACGCCTGGCATATCAGTACTTGAAAAATTGAATGAATATAGGTGACTTGCCCACCAAATGATATGCAAAATTGAGACTGTCAATTTGCCCTTAATTCCCTGAAAGCTGTAAGATACACCAGTTGGTAGCTCCAGTCATGGAGGAAAGGAGTATTTATGAATTAGCTTCGCTGACCCCTCATTATAATCACCCACATACCTAGTGGCTAGACTCTAGCCTTATCGTGTAACAACACAGGTGAGAAAAATGAGCACAAGTAAATGGCTGCCTAGACAGAGAATCCATTCAGATGCTGATATAAAAATAATTGGACAACAAAGTCTGGTTTTAGCACTTTCTCTACAGCGATACACAAGAGGCATTTGTGGGCCCACAACAATTTCAAAAGCATAGTTCTAGGGAATTGTACTACGTAATCATAAAATTACACTGGAGATAAGATTTAATTATCATTTTCACCTTTCCAACACCTTTTACAAAGTAATGCTTAAAGGCTTTGCGAGAAAGAATATTACACTTAAAGCAATAACATGCAACAATGAAAGCACAAGAAAGACCAACCAGCAGGCGAGACTTTTATAGGAGCTTAGGTTCAGGGGTGTTATTCAAAATTATTACAGGCGACTGCCATCCAAGGGGTTTATAGATTGGCTTCAAAAAGAAAGCCACTAGGAAAATAAATGGACCCTGTTTCCCAAAAGAAATCTTTTCAAAGAGCTGATGCAAGCTGTTAAATGCTATGATAAGCAGACACTGATCACAAAATCCTCAGTATCATTCAATTTTCACCATCAATCATGACACACTCAGTATTACCTCTGATAGAGATGCACAAGGCCAAGGGAAAAAAAGAGGTAAAGTCCCAGACTTGTTCTGCAATGAAAGAATCTGTAAGATGTCAACAGATACTTGGAAATAACTCTTACCTATCCTAGAGGAGTACAAGGATCAACTTGACATCCCGACTGCATTCATGAACTTTTCACTAATTTAACAAGTTTGGAGCATATTTAATGTGAGGGTAATAAAGAAAATCTGAGAAAAGGTCACAAGCCAGAGAAGACTAAGGAGATGAGAGAGAGAGAGAGAGAGAGAGAGAGAGAGAGAGAGAGAGAGAGAGAGAGAGAGAGACAGAGAGAGAG
>NW_004524654.1:3358609-3374171 GCF_000260255.1 Octodon degus
ACACACACACACACACTTCACAGGTTGGAATCTGCTGCCCAGTTTGCTAGTGTTATGATGTGAGGCCTTTAGAAAATGGACAACGTATGAGAACTCTATCTTCATGTTACGGTTACTATCTGGATGCACTCACAGTTGAGCCTTTTGGGGGAGATTGGTTTATGGGACTGAGATGCTTACTAGTGGGTTAGCCTCAACTGTGATTTTGAAAGGTGAAGCCTGGTTGGATGAGTGGGGTAACTGGGGGTGGGGGTTGGCCTAGCGGAGTGTATCTCCCTCCCTCCTCCTCTGATCACTGTCAGCCTCACACCACCGTGCCATAACCTCACTCTCTCTACTGCCAGACCCCTCTGGCATGCATCCCTGTCTTGGAAGGAGCTGACTCTGGACTGAAACCTCTGCAGAGTATGAAGCAAAATAAGCTTCTGCTTCTTGGAGTTGGGGGTGTCAGGTGTTGCAGTTCAGCAACAGGAAGGAACTAAGATACCCCATGACTTGATTGGTACCCCCATAAATGATACTCTAGGAAGCTTTCTTGCCTCTTCAACTATGGGAAGACCCAAAGGGTACCATCTTTGGAGCAAAGGTTCCTCATTAAACACTGAATCAGCTGGCACCTAGCTCTTGGAATTCTTCATCTCCAAAAATGTGAAAAATAAAAAAAATGTGAGAAATAAATTTCTGTTGTTTTTAAATTGCCTAGTTTATAGTACTTTATTATAATGAATCAAATAGACTAAAAGGCAATGTGGTATACTGGATTGGGTCTTGTGCCATAATATAAATGTTAGTGGGAAAACTAGTGAAATCTAAATGAGGCCCAGAGTTGAGTCAATAGTTATACACCCATATTAATTTCTAACCTTTAATGGATTATTGCAGTTATGTGAGATGTTAATGTTGGGTGAACCTGGGTGAAAGGTACGTCAGAACACTCTCTGTCTTGTAACTTTGCTATAAATGCAAATTTATTCCAAACTATAAAGAGTCATTTTAAGAAAAGTAATAAGCAAAGTCTATCAGCTATTCTGACAGTTTTACCTCTTGGGTAATGCTGAACCAAATACTTCTTTCTCCTGTCAATTTACTACAGAGGAAGATATGGGTTTGCCAAACAATATAAAATGCAGAATGAATGGAGAAGCCATTAATTCATGAAGTGGCCCTTCAAATCCAAAGAAGAATCTGCTACCACTAGGTTGTGAGTGATGGCTTTCAGCTGCTAAGGCTCTCGAAGGACTTGTCTAGTCCTAAAGGGCTCCTGATGAACTTTCCACTTGTGTTTATCAGTTCAAACCAAAGCCATCAAGGATTCACTTTGAAATGAGGCCGAAGTATTTCTTAACACATTTGCAGCTACATAAAAACACTGTCCAATGTAAATAATTTGTACTACAAGTTTATGCACTCATCTTCCTGTTTTAGAATAACAGAGAAAACGGTCAAGAAGTATGGGCCAAGATTTGGTAGAGGAAGGAAGGTATTATGCCTTTAGGTTTAGAGGGAAAGACTGAAATTGAATAATGGAAGTGTTCAGGTCCTGGCTAGAAACAGATATTGCCAATTTGAGAAGAATCTAACAAAAGGACTATTCTCCAACATATGCATGAAATTTAGAACACACACACACACACACACACACAGAGGAACAGAGTACTATCTCAGCACTAATAAGTGTGAAGAGCTGTTACTAACCCTACACTTAAGAAATAAAGAGAGAGAGAGAGAGAGAGAGAGAGAGAGAGAGAGAGAGAGAGAAGTTACTAGAAACTAGAAAGCTGAGTGTATCTAGGGCCACTTTCTAACATCCACTGACACAAATTGGGTATATTTGCCAGGCTTCTTGTTGCTGGGACCAAATGCCCAAACTTTAAGAGATATGTGGTTGGAAATAGCTCACAGTTTCAGAGGGTTCAGTGCTTAGTTGGTGTTCTTAGGTAGAAATACCATGGTGTAAGGGCGAGGCAGGATAATACAGCTCATTTCACAGTGACCAAAAACCAGAGCAGAGGACCACCACCGGGGAGAAAGAGGCCAGGGACCAGACATAGCACCCAACCAAAGTCACCCCTCTATGACCCACCTTGATATATCCAGATTAGCTCCCAAGCTTAGCTACCACACCTGGGGAAAAAATAACCTACCTCTACTTCCTTCTTTCTCTTGCATTCCTTACTAGGGCATCCCACTAGCCAAATCCAGCTAGAAATGGAGCACAGGAACTCACAGCTAGCTACACCCTGCATAGAGTGGGCTGGGAAAGCTCAAAGAAGGACGAAGAGAGGGGTGGAGCATGGAGTATGAGAGACACTGCTCTGTAGCACTCTCTTGCCTATCCCATCTCGAAATTTCATTCTTATCATATTAAACATTGAAATATTTAATAATAATGCTAATCTCTTCATTGCTAAATAGCAGAAATTTTAGGAATCCAATATGGAAAAGTTTTAAAATTCTTGAACAAGGGTCAAGCCACACTCTGAAAAACATGCTGTTGCCCCTGAAATAAAAAAAGACATTATTGTCCAAATGGCTTAGGCTAGCAAAGGGCAAGGGCTGCTGCTTGCTTTTAGCAACAGAGTGGACTTGGAAAGAATCATACCCAGATTTCCTAAACAGCCTCACCTGACTTCAAATAATAGCCCCTTCTTCCCTTTCACAAGTCTGTCCTTTATATTCCCTTCATCTGTGAAATCCTTTAAAAAGCCAGCAGCAAAGACCTCTCTCTAGAGACAAAGAAGAGCAGTGGGGTGAGGAACAATGGAAATACCACTGGAGCACAGAAAGCTTAGGGACCAGCAATTGCAGATTTGGCATGCAGAGACACCCCAAGGATTTGAATATTCTGTTTTTCAGTTTATCACCACTGGATTTTTAACTATGTATTACAGAATCCCCAAAGTTTTAGAAATGCCTAAGTTATTTACAAGGGGGAGGAAGGGGAACTATGAACTGTATCCGGCAATGGAGCTAGAGAAAGAAGGCTGAAACAATGCGTGAGGTCAAGCAAGAGGAAACAGAGGGATAACACAGCCCAAAGATGTGTGCCTGATGAGTTGGCCATGCGTTAGGGCTGGTGTTGCTATATATATGCCTCATCTCAACAGACCAAGAAGGTCACATTTCTTCACTGTCAAGATGCAGTGACTCCGAGGCTCCAACTCCCCGGATGAACAATACTTTACCTTCCAAATTCCCGACACACAGAGACAACTCGGTCCATAATTCAAGCCCTGGTTTCTTCATTTCTTTCTGAATCTGAAGTCTCTTTCTAGAATCCGTATTCATCACTCATTCATTCATTTGGCCAATAATATTTCCTGAGTGCCTGCTAGGCAACAAACACTTCTGTAAATGCTTGATAAAGTCAAGAAGATGAAAGCAAGGTCCTAACTCTCTCAGTCCTTATGCTCCAGCAGGGTAAGGCAGACAAAGTAAAGTAACACAATTTAAGTAAGTTCACAGAGTCATACAGTCTTGGAAGAAATAAAGCAAGATGGTCTCTTACAGCAGGCCTGCTACTGGGAAGGAGATTAGACTGAGAAGTCTGAAGCAGCCTCTCTGAACAGGCAGTGTTTGCCTTCAGATCCTAGAAAATGAAAAGAAATCAGTTGGCAACAATATGAATGTCACTACTTGAGGCTTTTTCCTGAGGAAAGGAGGATAAACAAAGACATTCCTGTGAAGGAATAAAGTTTGCAAATCTGACAAGGATGTCTGAACCAAGAAGGGCTCAAACTTTGGCCACAGGTGGGCCCAGAGCTATTCCTCCCTAAGGACACTTGATTCCTGTTTAATACATCCGCATCAGAAGCCCAGATTCTTTCAAATGGCAGCTCTTTGACCGATTCCATTAGGATGCAAATTTTAATTCAAGTATATAACCCTGATAAAGACCACTTGAGAGGGAAAAAAAATCACAGAATTCTTTAAAAGAAAACAGTCTGCCTTCTTTCAGGAAAGCAGTATAGGTAGGCAACTTCTTGAATTATTGATTTTATTTTGAAGTCTCTTTTATGAAACAATGGAAGCTGATCACCAAGTTTCACTAGAAACCAGATGCAGGTTCAGTCAGATTCCTTGTAAGACATACCTGGCGTCTTGCTCAGCAAGAACAATAGAAGCATATAAAATTAGCTGTGGCTGTTGGATGAAGTACTCTACTTTCAAAGTAAAGCAGGTCACATCAGCAATGGGATATTTTTGAAGTATGTCAGCATGTTCTTTGGTGACCCTAGTGTCACTTCCTGCCCCGAGTGTAAACGATATAAAAGTAAAACAGAATGGCCTTCAAGATGAAGGCATAAAGGCTTCCTCGTGGCCCTCTCCCAGATCAGTCACTTGGGGACATTCATCTGCCATGTCAGGAGGGTGCTCAAGGAGCCATGAGGACAGATGCACGTGACAAGAAATGGAGGCATCCTGCCAGCAGCCAAGTGGAAGCCATCTGGAAGCTGACCCCGCCAAGTTCTCAGCTGCTGCTGCCATCATTCTTGCACAAGATACCAAAGCCAGTCAGCCAAGCCACTCCCAAATTCCTAAATCATACAAACTTCATTTTTTGAGAATGATCAATGTTGTTTTTTAACAACTAAACTCTTAAGTAAATGGTTGCACAGCAAGCAGCACAAGCAGTGAGGCCTGCAGGCATTTACCTGGGACTGCACAGGAAGGCACCTAGCCTTGGCATCCCTGCTTTGTTAGTGCAGAATACCGAGTCTCACTCCAGGATACCACAGCCACAGGATACTAGCTATAATGTACAAAAACAAGGATGCACACATTTGTACATATGAAGTGTGTCTCAAACACAGAAATTTGTTTCTATTTGTAGTTGCTAATAATCATACTGTCCTTACATTGTTATCACGGTTGTTGGTACACAGTACTAGGAAAATGCTTTACTAGACTTGTAACAGGTACAAAAAATGCTCTGACATCATAGCTGCCTAAGACTGAAATGCATAAATATAAAAAAATTCAATGAGAATAAATGCCAACAGTGCCTGAGGCAAAATTTCAATATCTTTACTTCAAGTTTCTCAGTCTGTAGAAAGTAGAACCCTCTTAACCTGAATCGCCTGACTTACTGAGCCCTACCTTGACAATATCCTTCCACCCCCTTGTGCACCTCCATAGGCTAAGAAGCTAAGAAGATGCAAACAGCAATATTATTTTGGAACCAAGTAATGTTATTCTCAAGCTTAAACTTCTTAACCCTCATCACATCTGCTTCCCAAAATATCAAAAATATCGAAAATCAGGAACTGTCAAAGGCAAATCAACTCAGATGGTGCCTATTCCGAGACTAGCATGTCAATAGTGTTTATATCCCTTCTTATACCACATATTCTAATTACCTCTGATTATATATTTAAGGAAACTTTCATGCACTGTAAACACTGCAAAAATATATCCCTTCAGGTTCCTATTTCCTCCATCTGGCAGAGGCTGGGAGTCCCCAGTCAGCTAAAGTCCTTGACTAGGACACTTCACCTGTGGCTTAAGGATGAGAAATAAATGACAACGATAGTCACTCATGAGTAGTAGTATATCTGTCTTTTGTTGCACATGTCATAGTCTTCTATAAACGTCAAGCCTAGTAGAGGGTGGTGCTGTGGCAGACAGAAACTCAGTGGGCCCCTCCACTACCAAACCCGACCTCCACACAGACTGACACGGGAACCAGTAGCGTCACAACTCTTTGCTAGGTTCAACCATAATTACCAAAGGTGGGAAAAGAATCTACAGATAAAGAGATAAAAAAGTAAGCAGAATGTTGAGAATTGTTCAGATTTTTTTTTCCTCATCCTCTTTGGTTAGCTTTCCAGTAAGACCTGGGGAATTCTTGCAATTCAGACCCTGATCTACTTTTCCCTGTGTTCCTATTACCACAGTCTGAGAGTCAAGTGGCGTAAATTCCCAATGGCAAACTCCAATCATTCTAGTTTGGGTTTCTATCCCCAGAATACTTCTAGGCTCCAAAATCACCCAGGAAAGGCAGCGTTCTTACAGGGCATTTCCCTCGGGAGAGCTTCAGCTCAGGACTGGGGCCTTCAGGGAGAAACTGGGGTCTTGGGAGTGCAAGGAAAAGACAAAATACCTTAAGAGGCAAATTATACTTTTACACAGAGATAGATATGCCTCTCAACCAGAATAAGTAAGAAAAAAAAGCAGTGTCAGTTTTCTACTATTTAAATGCTGCCAATGATAAACCCAGCAGTGAATTCAGTATTTCAAGAGCACAATAAAAAGAAGACAGTTGCTGCTGGTTCCCGTGCCATTTGAAACTTTCACTCAATAAGAATGAATTATGAAATCACATACTTGTGCATTTGTACATTTGTTAATTTAATACACACAGATTACACCCAAGGCCCCATGCTGGGTGTTGAATGAACATGGGTGAGCAAAGAAAAAAATACAGTTCCTGAAATCATGAAGTTTATAGCCTAGAGATAAGAACAGAAATTAAATGTGTACTTCTATGAGTGTGTGTGTGTGTGTGTGTGTGTGAGAGAGAGAGAGAGAGAGAGAGAGAGAGAGAGAGAGAGAGAGATCACACAGGGAAGCACAAATAGACAGAAGTAAATTAGTTAGGAGTTAGAAATATTTATATTAAGATTGTGCAATTGACCTAGCCAGGAAAACCAGGAAAGCTTCTGAGAGGGTAATTGAACTGAATTCTAAACAAAGAACGTGTGGGTTATCCAGGGCAGGGCCATATATTACAGAAAGACAAACAGGTACAAAGAAACTGTGGTAAAAAAAAAAAAAGGAGTCTCACATATTCCAGAGGTCTAAAGAAGACCATTACAGCGGCATCGCAAAGATCAAGAGGAAGCCTTGTACCAGAGAAAGGCATCAAGGTGAGCCAGGACCGGACACACAGGGCCTTCTGAATCATGGATGTGAAACAACTGCAGTGGGCAGCTGTGGAGAGGTTTTAGCAAAGAGGCGATGGTTCAATTTTTGTGTTCTAGGTGCATTATAAAGAAAGAAGGCCAGAAAGGACCAGACGGAGCTACTACAATTGTTCATGTGAAATCTGGATGCTCGTGTGACTGATCCTGTGGGCCCAGAGGCCAACCTACTCCCTCTCCACTCCACACTAACCTTGACATACTCTGCTTTGTTCTACTGAGCAGGAAGTCCCAGGGCTACATGCCTCAGATTTCCTTGTCAACTTGTTTCCTGTTAGGTCCTACCCACAGGAGGCGCTAGCTATGGGCCAGAGGATTGAAAAAAGAAAATGTCCCCACTTCCGCCTCTGGCAGTTGTCCTCAGTGGCAGGCATCAGTGATGACAGCAAGAGAAAGTTGACTAAAGGACGCCCCCTGCAGCCTGGGAGGATGCAGCCCGGGACCGTGCAGCTCCTCATCCAGCTCCATCCCAAAATGCCTCCAACAGAGCAGAGGAAGATGCGGATCTGAGAGTTTCACGCAGGACTCTGGCAGCACCCTGCAGCTGAGGATCACGTCCTCTTGCTTTTATACCTTTCAGATCTCTGTTCTCTCCCATTCGCTCTTCAGCCCTCCGTACAAATGACAACAAATCCTCTCCCTTTTATTTCTTCTCTTTTAGAATCCATACATGCTTTCCTTTCCCCTGACTAACTTCACACTAAAACAGCTTGGAAATTAAAAGAGATAGAGTACAATCACTGAATTCATCCTCATGTCCCCCAATCATTATTTGCACCATAAATCTACATAAGGGACTCCGTTTGGAAATCTTTAGTGACAGAGAACACACTGGCCCTTGATGGCCCAGTACTCTGCCGTTAAAGCTTTCCTGCGAGTTCTCCAAAGTTGGCCCACCATTCACGTTAGGTCAGTGAAGAATCCTACCACCTGGTTTTAATTAACTAAAGATGCTATCATGTCTACTCAGGGATCCCTTAAAAGTTATTTATGATTTCTGAGCTTCTCATTTCCCTGGTCAAGCTCCTACTCATTTTGTTTTACCCACAAAACCTTTTGCAAATGAAATTATATACAGTCCCTTTCTGCCATGATGGGAACTAGTCATAAAGAATTAGGGTGGAAGGAGCTGGGGAAATAGGTCAGCAGTCTAAGCACCTGCCTGACAAGCTCAAGGACCCAAGTTAGAGCCCCGGTACCGCATGCCAGGCTGGTTATGGTTGTGTTCTAAATTGCTTCAAAATTTTGTTACTGTAAAATTATTGTCAGTTGCATTCCTGGCTTCTACGGATAGGATTTCAAACAGAACATGGCAGGGACAGCCTGTATGTTGTCCCCAGTATCGGGCTTTGTCTGGAAATTTTGGAAGCTGAGATCCAGAATAACAAGAAATCTCAGTCATTGTCACTCTGAAGGCTGATCCTCATGGTTACAAACAGGTCTCAGGTCTCTTCTCCCACAGTCCCTTCCAATGAGCCAGCTCAGATTCCTTACAGCAAGTGGCTGCATTTCAGAGGAAAGCACTGAAAAAAATAGAGATCTAAAAATAGAAAGATAGGATGAGAAACAAGAGAGAGATAGAGACAGAGGCAGAAGCTATATCTTTTTTCTATTTTCTAACTCTGGAAGTCCCATACATTACATTCATCACACTCTTTTGGTTGGGGCAGTTAGAAGACCCATCCTGCTTTGGGAAGAAAACCTCCATTCTTGGTTGGAGGAGCCCTAATCACATTGTAAGGAGAAAAGGGATGGATGGATGGATGGATGAATGGATGGATGGATGGATGGATGGATGGATGGATGGATGGATAAATGGATGGATATAGATCTAAAAGATAGCACCAGCCACACCTTTGGACCACTTGAAATCATTTGAATAGAAAAACAATCTGAGAAGCTGTAATTTAGGAATATTAACCTAATAGCAAGGAGAGCATGTAGATGGAGTACAAAAATGAATAAAATAATTACCAAAATAGAAGAGGAGAACTAGATACTCTGACTGCATGTGTACGAAGTATTATTCTGTATTTCACTCCACATTCACCTCCAGTATCCTCCATTGTAAATCTTTATGCTGTGTTACAGGATATATTCTGCTTAATACCAGTCCCATAAGATTCTCCAATAAAAAGAACTTTATGTTCAAAAGGATACAGACCAACTGCATATGTTATCGCGTTCTTGAAAACTCTGAATGCTCTGTACCTAGCTAAAATCTCTCAGAAAGCCAGCATTAAGAGAGCTGCTTAACATGGTTTTATTTAGTGTCTCCAACCTTTTTGATCATTGATTTTCTTTTTCTTTTTCCTAATTAACATCCTATGGAACAGCCTTAAAGGCAACTGCCTCAACTTTCCCTGGGTAGAATAGTAAAAGGCCAAGCAACCAATCAATCAACAATTATTCATCAAATGCCCTATTAAAAATAAAATCATTATTTTTGAATGAAACTGTATGATGTGACAGAACTTTAGATCACTAAAGTAAAATATAAAAGTAATAAAATAGGTAGAAATTTTTAATTATTTCAATCAAATCTAAGAAAGATGTCAATGAAAGACTAAAAAAAAAAAAAAAAAAACTCCCTGAAAATTTATCACTCTCAAGTGAGAGTGATAGCTGAATATTTTTATACAAATAAAGCCTCAGACTAAATTATTTGGAAATTTATTGTACAATGAAATATGAAAAGGTGTTTATCTTCCAAAAGTTGCTTTGTGTTACAAAGTGGTCACTGCTTGCTCACAAAGTGAATCTTGAAAGAAAGTAGGCAGCAAGAAAAAGGTGGCATACACAGTGAAATAAGCTCCCCCAGGTGCAGGAGATCTTCCTACAACAAACTACAGTTGTAGGTGCTTTTGGATGGAGCTTCAGTGGGTAAAATGGCAAAGTCCTGGGAGGACAAAGCCGTGTCACTGGCCTCATCGTTAGCATGGCTGATCACGGAACCAGCAATCGCTTTGGTGATGGTCTGCTTTCTTCTGCTCCATTTCCTTTCACCTGTTCCTTGGCTCTGTTTTCTTTCCAAGACCCTGGCCTCTGGACTTTCTAACAATATCTTTGCTAGACAAAGCAACCCCACTCAAACAGATCTTCAGAATAGCTCCTGGCAGTCCAGGTGTGGAGCTGCTGCTGTCTCTATTTGCTACCCAAGCAGGGTCTAAGCTTGTACTCAGGATACCATGGTGGTGTTTAAAAACAAAAAGTTATTGAAAATTCACTCTATAGTTGTTTTCTCTCTCCTAGAGGATTGTTGACCTCTCTGTTTTACCTCGGGCTCTTTCCCCTCTTATCCTCTTCCCTGTCACAGCTTGAGCTTTCTGTATGCCCTTCAAACTAATCACACACTTTCACCCTCACTTCCTTTGGATCTTATCCTTTTTCCAAATTCAATCCAAAACCACCATCCCCAGATCCTGTGCACAGCTGGGAAGATTGAAGCACCCACAGACTCTGATCTCAGTTATAAAGGAGCCAAAGAATTAGCCTCTAATGCACACCCCCATCCTCGGCCAGCTAGCTTCCATGCTTAATCTGTAACTGTGCCTAAACGCCACCATTATCTTTGGTCTACACAGCACCTCTGACACACCTTGAACTTTAAGGGAGGTGAGATTTCCCTTCAGCATGAAAATCAAGGCCATTTCATACAACTTCCTGAACCTCCAACTCCCTGCCATTCTATACCCAAATCTATCTACTGTCACTCTAAATCGCTTTCTTTTTTTCTTTTTTCTTTTCTTTTCTTTTTTTTTTTTTTTCCCCCACAATAGCCTAGCTCCATTGGCCTTTTTTATTCTTGAATAAGATGAGCTCAATCTCATCTCAGGGCTTTGCTCCATTTGTTTCCTCTGCTTGGAATGTTCCTCCCTCTGATCTTCACTTGTGGGCTCCTGCCTAGCATTCAGATATTTGCTTAAATGTCTCATCAGTGAGGTTTTCCTAGAGCAACCTGTACGAAGCAGTCAGCCAAGTCCTCTGTGAATTCATGCCAAATCCCCTGTGTAGCTCCTAGTATTACCTGGTATTTGCTTATGTATCACCTGTTTGCTGCTCTTATCCCCAGGGCCTATCACTAGGCCAGATCTAAAGTAAATGCTCACCAAATGGAAATTGATTGAATTACTGAAATGCTCTGTGCGAGAGTGCAAGCTTGCAAGCACTTCTGCGGTACTGTAGCCCATTCAAGGTGTGTCCTCATGAACTGATGTGTGGCGTCTTACTCACCTGCTTGGGCGCAGGGATCAAATAATACAGATAGGAGGGGCTGGCAAAATAGCTCAGCAGATTAAAGTGACTTCAAGCAGGTGCAGGGGCTGGCGATTTGACCCCTAGGCCTTCCATGCAGGGCTCTGGCCCTGGGGTACCCTGAGACAGCAATTGAGACTGGGCTTGGTGGCACACGCCTGTAATCCCAGCTCTTGGGAGGCTGTAAACAGGCAGGTCACTACAAGTCTGAACACCCTGTAGACCTTTCCCTAAAATAACAAATAAAAATACAGATGGGGACAAGCACAGATAGGGTTTTCCCAGAGAGTATTACAGAGTGTTGAGATCAGGAATTCAAGATCTTTATAGGAGAGTACTTTTCATTTTAGATCATAAATTCTGTGTTGGAAAAAGAGGACAACAGGAGGGGTAGAAAGTGAAAAAGTGACAGAAACAACAAAATTAGGCTGAAGAGTTGAAAAGTTAGAAGGTAATGCCCACAGAACGGGGATTTTAAGTACAGTTTTCAGGAGAACTGCAATTATTGGGTAGGGAAAAGGGATCATGTTCCAACCTGACAGTAGGGCATGGGCAAAGCAATCGAGCCCTTCATCTGATCCCCACTGAATACCTCTTGGCACCTCCCCTGTACATTTTTATGCCCAAGGAATTTTTGCCCATTGTTTTTGGGTTATGTCACCAAAGACCCCTTTTGTTTGTCTAACTTTGGAACAAGCCAGTCCCAAGTAAAGAGGAAGGTAAAGAAGCCACATCTCTTTGGGTATCCCAATAATACCTGGGTTATTTGTCACCTCAAGGAAATTGCTCCCCTAAATCTTCCTGCTTGCTCCACATAAGCACTAGAAAACTCATCTTGTGCATCAGAAAGCTTAGAACACTTCCCTATCCTGACCTGCTGCACTGTTTTATAACATGTTCCCATAGGTCTGTTTTCCCTGCTAGACTTAGACTAGACAGCCAGCTGAAGGCGGAACACTATCTTGCTCCTCTTGCTGGCAAGCACAAAGCTTTTAGAACAGAGTGGGCAATCATTGACATTTGTCAATTAATTGAATGAGTGAACAAGTGCATAAATTATAGCTCAGAGCATCTTACAAAAGTGCCACAATAACATACACTGTGCATCAGGTCACTCAGTCACCTGTAGCGACAAGGAGTCACAGTGCTATATAGTCCAACCTGCCTGGGTGCACCCAACCTACACAGCACTTGTAGAATGAGAAGGATGTTCAGGACAAGACCTCTACCTCAGCCCTCACATCCAGACTTGGACACTTGGGCCCTTTGGCATAAACCATCTATGAGCACAGGTTTTGTTGATGCACTGATATTTGCCCAGTCCTTAAAGGTCCTGGGGGAAAATAAACTGAAAAAGTTCAAAGCACAGCTAAGCTCAACGGGAATCAGCACTATTTGTTTTCTTGAAATAGGGCTCCCACTCTACTGGAATTTTGACTTATAATTGCCAAATCATTACATCCAGTTATGAGTATTTATTGTTAAAACTAATGAGGTGCCTCCAAAAAAATATTTTCCAACTTACTTTTAAACATTCTCAGAAGTTCTTTTTCATAAGCTACAAATGGGGTCTTTGTGAGGGAAGTCTCCTCCTGCCCTGGCCAGATGGTCCAGTCCAGATCTTGCAAATGGGAATGGCAATCACCCTGCAAAAGGAGGTTGGAAAGGAGCTGGCTGCCAGCACCAAGGGAGGCCACCATCTTTCAGACTGAGATGAGTTTTCTGAAAGGCAAAGCAAGCAGCCAATCCCCTGACTCAGAGTCTGAAGACCTTTCCTCCTTCTTCTCAGGAGGATTGACCACAGGAAGGCTTCCTGGAATGAGGACCAGAGGCCTTGCCCCCAAGTTGGCTTCTTTCTTCCAGCTTTTGCCAAATGATGATGTTTTCCAGCTCCTTCTTCCCCAGCCTTTCCCAGATAGCCACTCTAGCGCGAAGGTAGGTCAAAGCCATCACCAAACACAAGAACGGTGTCCTACCGTTTCTCAATCTGGTGATGGGTCACACTAGCAAAATCTAGTGAACTTTTTAAGTGTCCCTATCTAGACTTCTTAAACGCTTGCCTATCCAAACTCCAATGTACTATCTTCTCATTCCGAAAACTATGGAAACTGTTTCCATTGTGTTTGCCCTGTTGATACTAAGAGTAACATGGGGGCATCTTAAAATTGTTTTGACGTTGACAGTAGACACAATAAAGGCAGCCATCACCAGGAAACAGTTCTGATACACTAGAGAGAAAAAGGAAGTCATATCCCTTGAGTTGCAGTGGCAGTGGGCAGCGGCTCCTATGAATTAAGTCTCTAGGGATCATATCCCAATAGGAGAAGAAGAGAAGGCCCTGGCCAATTACTGGTGCCTGCCACTGGTTAGGGAGTGGATAATAATAGTGCATGTGGGTTTTCCTCAGCAGCCTGTATTCTCTACAAGCCAGAATCCGAGCTCAGGTCTACAGCCTCACTGCATGCCATGCAAAATCACTCTCAGGAAGTCAGAAACAAGTTCCAGTTCTGCCATTGGCTGAACAGTGTCTATTTAAGAATGCAATAGAGAGAGGATGAAATTACAAGAGAACGTGGGAACCAGACCTCCAACTACAAGGCAGAAAACATCTTTCCAGAAGTGAAAAGGGAGGTTTCCTAGCAGAAGCCCAGCTAGGACGCAGAGAGAATGCCAGCAAAGTGATGCCTGCCAGTTGGCGGCATTTTCTCTGCATTGCTCAAGGGTAAAGTGAAAGATAACGACACTGTTTTGAACACCGTTAGATGTTTTGTTACCGGAGGGAACTACAGAAAGCCTGAATTCTCCAGCTGAAGTGGAAAAGAAAGAAGAGAAAAGGCTCGTTGGGCATTTTGTTTACTGGCAGTTACTTCACACATTTTTCCCAGCTACCTGAGGCGAGACTTGATGGAGAGAGTTGATGGCTATCATTTTAAATGAAGGTGGTCTTCAGGTTATTTTTAAATGCCTTCCAATAAAGGTGATTTGGAACATTCAAAGTGTCTGAGGTCTTAGCTCATTCTCTGAGTTGGCTCAATTGGAATGGGCCATGATGAACCATTTCTGCACTCTCCAAAGTGGCAGGCTCTGAGGACCCATCCTTCCTAGCAACATCTCAGAACCTCTAAGACTTTGCACCTGCTCTTATGTCTCATGTGGGTGCATTGGTGCATGCAGGTCTGATCCATGGTAGGGGATAAGATATACCACTTGGACTATGAGAACCTGAGTCAAGACCCAGCCCTGTGCAAATCTCATCATTTAACTTCACTTTTGCAAACTAAACATGAGGATAATAACATTCTCCTCACAGAGTTAGCAGGAAGACTGAATGTTGCGCTAATACATTTTGTGTATTAAAAAGCAGATCCTAAATATTCACACCAAATTTCTCAGCCTTTTACTGGCAGTGTCCTCAGCCCAAGGTCATCTCCTTCGAGAGAGTTTCCCTGACCTTGCTGACCATTATCAGTCCTCTCCCTCTCCATCACCTTTCTCTGTTTTTCTTTATGCTACTCACGACTCTTACATAACACTATAATTTATATATTTAGCTTTAGCACTGTGTCATCTGTTCATTGTCTGTTTCTCCAAACAGGAAATCTATGGGCATCATTTCTATCTGTCTATGTTGTAGGTTATTATAATTACAGGTTTCAGGACTGCACTGACCCAGAAGAGGGAAGCAATAAGGATTTTTTAATAGATTAATGGCTCTTGCACTACTCTTCCACCTAGCTCGGGTGCAAATAACTCCTCTTGGTAAACTACCTCCTGAGCAGCCACAGGAAAAAACCTGCAGACAAATAGGGCTGATGGCTTTAACTCCAATTTATCTGGAACATTTCCATGCAACAAAGAAACACGACTTTAAAAAAGTCTACTGAGCAATTCCTAAAATGCATGTTATTGCATGCAATTGATTTTACTGTGTCACGAAGTTCTAAGTTCAACAACTACAAAAGGAGGGGAAGATTTTTCCCTAGGAAGAAAAGGGGAAATATTTTTGAAAGTAAATCCATTCTTTTTAGATTAAGTTTGTTGCATAGGTGAAATTTCACTAAGAACGAGGAGGCTTAATTCAGAGCCAGCTCATTTTGAATAATACCTGGAATTTTTTCATGCTGTTTGGCTGAAGGTAGCCTCCACTGGTCCCTGTAGATGTCAGCTTCATAGAGACAGCTCCCCAGAGACCAGAAAAGGCAACATCAAGGAGTCTGCTCGTCACTCACTGATGTCAACTTCTTCCCGCTCCTGTCACAAAATAACTCCATTCGGCCTCCCCCAACCCGCCCGCCGAGTAGGATTTTCTGCCGAGTTCCGGGAGCCCCCAGACCCAGTCCTAGCCCAGGTCCGGTGAGTGTGCGGAGAGTTTCCTGCTACCCTGC
>NW_004524654.1:3381106-3393205 GCF_000260255.1 Octodon degus
TTTTGTGACAGGGTTTGATAAATGGCTGCATTGCCCAAACTGAGCTTGCACGTACAATCCTTCTGCCTCAGCCTCCCAGAGTGCTGGGATTATAGATGGGTGCTACCGCATCTGGAAAACAAATGGATTTTAATTAGAGAATCTAAAGGGTAAGATAGTAAAAATAATACTGAAGGGCAGTTCAATTCAGAAATCTCTGTGCAGAAAGTTATCCACCTGCCCTGCCAGCTATGAAGAGAAAATATTCAATCAATTTTCTACAAAATTCTTAAGCTGTTCCCTCTACTAAAAGGATAAAGAGCTATCACTTCATGCTTCTTGATTTAAATAAGTGATTCAGGATTCAAAACAATCTTTTTGGATTGCTTCTGAAATATATATTTTTTAATGTTTTTAATTTATTTATTTTTATTTGGTACAGGGTCTCACTACACAGCTCAGACTTGTAGTGATCCTCATGTCTCAGCTTCTCCAGCGCTGGAATTACAGGAGTACACCATCACACCTGGTTTCAGTGGTTAGCTCAGATCAGGGCTGACTCAGCATATGGTACCAGGTATCATGCCTAGGTCACTGTGCTTGCCAGGCAGGCATTTAGAACACCGAGCTATCTCCCCAGCCCCAGCTCCTGAAATATTTGCTAGGCTTAATCATGATTGTTTAAAAAGTGGTCATCTCCAAAAATTAGAGAAAAAGAAGGGCTACAAGGACAGCCAACATTTTGACCCTAGCCTTTCAAGGTCAGTGAAGACTCAAGACATAAGAGAACCTATACTGTAACATCATGTAACTCAGTTGTGTCCCAAATTTTCTGATCAAGGAAATTATGGGGCCACAGAGGAAGGTGACTGATGATGTAGAACGTGCCTAAGGAGAGTCACATGGAGAGAAAACATTCTCTCAGGCTTTCACAAAAAGAAAATAGGTCAAGCAATGGCCATGACTCATCCACATGACTGACACTGACAAAGGATCTATAAACTGTGGTGCAGGGTTTCAGGCTAAATGCTGAGGGGATTTGACTGACTTTGTCAGATACAAAAGTTACATTTTTTGTTATATAGGTCTTGCTTTATCTTGGTCTTAACCATCCAGCAGAAAAGTATAATAGTGAGGTATGAAAAGTAAAGCCATATTAATATGCTAAGCTGTAAAAGGCCCAAGTCAACAACTTCTGACATTGCCAGTCCTACAGATAACCCACTACTATTATGGACTACTGGAGTATATTGGATTATTTTGCTGAATTCACGCATCTACAATATTTAAATGACAATGGAATACCATTTTCTGACAAAACTAAACCAAAAAGGGGGATGTAAATGAAGGACCTTTTTGTATCTGCATATACAAAAAAGTTAGGATAGATATGCAGCTACTTTCTCTTAATTCAATGAGAAGAAAGATTTGTACTGATAGTGTTTGTGGACACAATAGCATGTCTGCATCTTGTACAACAAATAACCACTAAGAAAACAATATGCAATGTGTTAATTATTGAAACTGTCCTACTGATCAGTTTTGAAATTGTCTCATCGCTATTTGTTTCTCAACAAAATTAATAAAAATAAATAAAAATAAAAATAAAAAGTGGCCATCTGCACGTACTGAACCTGGCAGACATGCAGACAGAAGAGGAGAGGGTAAAAACTAGTTTCATGTTTGCACTGGCTGGGGGCCAGGAGGGAGACAGAGGTGGCTTTTGGGCTAAGCCTGTGCCAGCGACCTATAACTGGGTCTTAACTTTTCCCAAAAGCCCCTCCAACCTGCCCACCCCTCACCCCTCAGTATCACCATGAGAGACACTTGGTGATTCAACTGGGCCTCTCCACTCCCAGCATGCGCACTTAGCATACATTTCCTCCTGCTGTCTGTGCTTTCAGATTATATCAGGCCATCTCCATCTGGTCATCACTGCCCACTGACCCCCAGGAGTTCCTGCTTTGATAATGTAGATCTTCGGCTTGTGGTCCCCTCACAAAACAACAGAAGCTAGGGATGACGCTTGCATTTATACCCCATCCCTAAAACGTGCCGCCTGGCAAGCTCAGGGCCACTTTAATCTGGTTTCTTCATCCCTAAAGAGTGTGTATATTACCCACCGCCGCAGGGACTAACTGTTCTTGCTTTTAACTGTTGTAAGTTCATCATATTGATGATTCTCTCAGGACTAATGCCTCCTGGTGTGTGGAACTCCAATAACCTCATCCTTGTTCTACTTTAATCCCTCCTCAGCTGTATCCAGTGACATCACCATACTGGGAAAGCAGCCCAGCTAGAAAGTCCAGAAGCCCTGAACTCCCAGCTCGGAATAGCCCTTTCTTCCCCATGTGCTAGCTCTTGCCAAACACAGCCTGCACCTTGGTGCTGGTGACAGCCAGCCATTCACCCACCCTCTTGGACCCTCACTTCTTTTACACATCTTTGGCAGGTCCCTCATCCCACCTCCTGGGCCAGCCCCAGCCCAGGAGTTTGCACCTCCTCCTGTGCGAACTCCCGGTGGCCCCTCAGCTCCTTGACCTCCTTCCCCCTCCTGAAACTGCCTTGCTACTCCACCATCCCCGTGAATACCCTCTCCTTTAACAAAACTGTTCATTAATATTTTTTTTGAACCATGCCGGCTGAGTGAATTCACTCCCAGCGCAGTTTCTCTTGCTCCAGCTCCTCCCCAGCAGCTCACCTGAGCTTCCATTGCAGCTGTCCTCTCGGCCTCTACCGTCTGGCGCCCCGCAGCAGCAACGCTTCTTCTATGAAGCAGGCATCCAGGTTAATGTGGCAGAAGCCATTGCGGCAGCTCTCCCAACGGACCTGCTCGCCTGAAAGTCTCTGAGACCTTCTAACAGCCACATGCTCAACCGCTTCCCGCCCGACTGCACTGCTCTCCACCTCCTCCCGGAAGCTCGCTTTCTCCTGGTGTGTACTGCCCTCAATTCTCTTGCCCTCCTTCCTTCTCCAGGCCCTGAATGTGAGAATTCCTATAATTTTGAAACACAGCCTTTGACCTTCTCTCTCACTGGACATTCTATTCATTATATCGTCATCTACAAAGAAGTCGCTTCCAAATCCCATGCCTCCATTTCTGCCAAACACTAGTGTTTGCATCAGAATAGTCCACGCCGCCTCAAAATCAGTATCTTTAACGTTTTTCTTGCTCCTTTATCTCACTGTTTCTCCTGTTCTATTACACCACGACCAATCTCCCACTCTTGACTCCTTTCCTTCTCTCCTTTCTGCCAATCATGACCAAGCACAAGGGGTCAAGCTCTGGAATCCACTGCTTCATTCTGTCCCAGTTTGTACCTCCCTGGGTCTGTCCCTTGGAACCTGTACCTGCAATATTAGAAGAAGAGCTTGTCACTGCTGTTCCTTCCTCCCAAGTCTCAGGGTTCCTACTACCAAATTTAGCGTGGAATCCCATAACCTTCCTGATGTGACCCCAACCTCACCTTCTAACTCAACCACCCTCCACTTTCCTCAGGAAACTCAAGCCAATCTATAGTTATCCAATTATTGCCTGTTTTTCAAATATGAGCTTATATGTCCTGCCCCCCAATTATTATTTGATCACTGATCTCACTCTATTTCACCCTCTTCATGTCATCTCCCAGAATTAAATCTCATTCGCTCTTCTAGGCTCAGATAAATGCCGTTTGTTACACTGAGATAGGGTCGCATGATGTAGTTCAGGTGGCGCTTCAACTCACTATGTAGCCCAGGCTGGCCTGAAATTCTCTGCTAAAATGCTTTTTTTATTTTTTTTTAGTACCAGGAATCAAACTCAGGACCTTGCTCTTGCCAGGCAAGCTCTGTGCCCCTGGGCTATGCCCCTGGGCCTCTGCAGTCCTCTTGGCTCAGTCTCCCTAGTGCTGTGATCACAAGGTAGACACCACCACATCCGCATCAAATGTTGTGCATACTTGAAATGGTCCCTGATCCACTATCAGACGTGGTCTTGTCTCCTCTTGAGCAAGCAGAACACTTTGTCTTTCTATTGTTTGGAGGATTTAAAGCACTCTATGCCGCCTAATGTATCTTACTTGTGGAAGTGGCTCTGAGTTAGAGGTTCTCCTTCGCCTCCCTGTCAAGCTCCCATGCTCTCCAGAACTGTCCCTGCTAATCCACTGATGCCGATTTTGACATTCTCCTCCTTCCTCTTTTTCTCCTTGTCTTGCTCTGGTGTTTCATTGCAGCCAAGGATTCTAACAAGCACTGTCATCACCTCACCTTCAATCAGAAACTTACATCCCTTCCCTGTGCCGGCCTAGCATCCTAATTTTCTACCCACACTGACCCTTCAGTATGCCCAAAGTCAAAAGTAAGCAGGCTGAACCATGAACTTGCATGGAGGTCCTGTTTTCACAGAATTGAAAATAATTCTGTAAATTCAGAATTGTTAGGAATATAGAATGTCTAACAAGGCTTTCTTTCATATCAGATGCTAACAGTGTATCTCTAATGCATCGTGTGCCTATCATCTCCCTTCCCAGGTGAACAGACTCGTGTGCCTTACTTAATAAACTGAAAGAGGCCAGAGCCCCCACTCACACCAAAAATGATTCAACTTGTCCCAACATGTTCACTTGATGAAACACACACTTCGAGTCACCACTTTGACATTTGCATTCTCTTGTGTTTATTTGTTCTCAACAACCAGGGAGAATTAGATAAAATACTTAAACAATTGTATGCGTAAGCATATTTTATGGCCAAAGTTTGAAGCATTGCGGAAAGAGTTAGAAGCTGGCAGAAAACGTTGAAACTTTGAAATATCCCTTTGGTTGTTGTCAGAAAACCCAAAGAAGGTTCACAAAAGACAGTGCAGGGGTAGCAACTACAAATGCACAAAAGTGAAGTATGTGTAAAAGTTGAGACTTTACTCAGGATGGATCCAAAATCACATCCTCACACCTTGGCAGTCCCACCACAGCTGGAAGTGAGCAAAGAAGAATCTCAGGGTCCCACATGGGTGATTCTGGGTTTGAACGTCCCTGAGAAATTATACTTAAAATTATTCCAACTTTATTGTTCCAACTATCTAAGGAGTTGAATTGTCCTGTTGACTTGCCTAGGACCATGGCAGTATTTTTTGAACAATAAAATATGATGTGGCTTCAACATGCTAGAACTTTTGTTTATATGGAAAAAATAATTTCAAATTCAAATAACTTCAAAATGTATTTAATTAATTTTATTGGTCCAATTTAGATATACATAGTAATTATATTTAGCACAGAGAATTTGTATCTGTACAAATCTTTATTCTTCTTTTCCTATTTCCCTCCTTTCCTTTCACTCTTTTTCCCTCCTTGTTTACAAAAGCTTTGGTTCCATTTTATACGTTTCTCATTTTTTTCTTTTCCCTTTCTTCCTTTCCTCCTCCCCTCTTTCTCTTCTCCTGCTCACTGCAACATTTTCTTCTTATTTCATACTATCATACATTCAGTCCTTATTTACACTTACGGTTTCTCACACCAGAGAAACAGTGCAATATTTATACACGTGCATTAAATTTATTTCCCTTAAGAGCATGGTTTAAAAATGCATCCATGTACCTAGAAATGTCCTAGGTTTAATCTTCTTTATGGATGACTAGTACTCCACTGTATTTTCTAAAAAGAAAATAACATCTTCTTTACCCATTCATCAGTTGATGAGCATTTGGTCTGTTTCCATAATTTAGCTATTATGTTTTAGGGAAGGGTCTACAGGATGTTCAGGGTCTCACTACTAGATCGGACTCATAGTGATGCACCTGTTTTTCAGCCTCCCAAGAGCTGGGATTACAGGCATGCACCACCACGCCCAGTCTCAATTGCTGTCTCAGTGCGTCCCAGGGGTGGGGCTGGCATAGCAGGCCTAGGGATTGAACCCCCAGCCCCTGAGCCTGCTTGCAGGCACTTTATTTCACTGAGCTATTTGGCTGGCCCTTCATGATTTAGCTATTATAAACTGCTGCTCTAATCATGAGTATTAATATATTACTGTGGTATGATGATTTTATTTTGCAGGGGAAGAAATCAAGAAAGGAACTAGCTGGGTCTACAGGAGCTTGTAGTCCTAATTTATGAGAAATCTCAGCATTCACTTCCATAATGGTTGTACCAGTCTACATTCCCGCCAACACTGGAAAAGAGTTCCTTTTTTTCTTGCACCCTCTCCAGCATTTCTTATTGTTTGATTCTTGATAATAACTATTCCTTCAGATATGAGAAGGAATCTAAGCATTGTTTTAATTTTCTTCTCTTCATATGAGAAGTATATAATCATCTCAGATGCCCAACTTTGGATTAGGTTTTTAAATTTGGGTGGTCTGATTTTTTTTTTTTGAGTTCTTTATATATTCTAGAAAGTAATCCTTTAAGGAACAACTGGCTAAAATTATTTTCTGCTCACTGGGTTGTCTCTTCACTCTGTTGACTTCTTTTGCTGTGCAAAAGCTTTGTAGATTTTGTTACTCATTTATTTATTTGATACATAGTCTTGTTACATAGTTCAGACTCATAGTCATCCTCTGTCTCAGCCTCCCCAGCTCTTGTTTTGCAGGCATGCACCACTACACCTAATTTCAGGACCAGCACAAGGTGCCCGAGTTCCAGGGCTGGCATGACATGCATTTCTGGGTATTGAATTTGGGTTCTTGCACTTGCCAGGCAGGTGCTTAGACTGCTGAGCTATCTTCCCAGCCCACAAAAGCTTTTTAATAAGATGAGAACCCAGTTGTGGATTTTTGTAATATTTCCTATGTGATCATGGTTTTGTTCATGAAATTCTTGCCTATATGTGTCTTTAAGAGTTCTACATTTTTTTATTTCTTCCAGCAGATTTAGTGTTTGTGTTCTAATATTTACCTTGTTGATCCATTTTGATTTTAGTTTAGTACATACATGGTGAGAGTCATGGGTCTAGTTCAATTATTAAAGAGGCTATCTTTCTTCCAATGAAGGTGGTTGGCCTTTTTTTTTTTAAGATGAGGTGGCTGTGTGTATTTTGAGCTCTTTCTGCATCTTTTGATCTAGTCCATTGATTCTCGGGTCTCGACTTTGCCAATACCATGCTGATTTTATCATAGTGGCTTGGTAGTATAATTTCAAATCAGGGATTATGCCTTGCCCATGTCCCCCGGAACTGTGTTTACTATTCTAGATCTCTCCTGCTTCCAAATGAATTTTAGGAATATTTTCTCTAGTTCTGCAATGTATGGTATTGGGCTTTTGATTGAGATTGCAATAAATCTGTAACTATTTCAGAAACATGGCCATTTCACTGTTAGTTCTGCCTAGTCAAGAGCCAGGGATAGCTTTCCATTTTCTGTTATCTTTTTCAATCTCCATTTTTAGAGTACTATAATTTTTGATGTTGAGATCTTTTACCTCCTTTGTTCAATTGATTTCTTAGTATTTCATTTGTCTGGATGCTATTTGAATGGTTTCTTTCTTCTAATTTCTGTCTCAGTAAATTTGTTGTTCATATACAGGAGCACTAGTTTTTCTATGTTTTAAAGAATACAAAATGGTGAAAAAATTATAAATGATACAAAATTTCATTAAACCAAGTAATAGTAATTTGCATACTGCTATTTTGAGATTAATTGTTTAGATTACCAGATATTAACCTGCAAAATTGGTCTTAAAAAGTTATAAGAAATTTTTAAAAAGCAATTAAAAACTAAGCATTAACTGCTCCTTTCAATCCACCAGCAGAAGTCAGCAGTACACTTTTCCAAACTATCCTGTAACTTGAAGATATACTCATAAGTGAATAAACCAGATCCACAAGCATAAATTGTATAGTCTCCCTAGTATAAGAACTCAAAAGAAGAAATACAAATAGAAAGATATAGCACAATTAAAAGGAAAGTGAAAACTTGAGAACTGGACAACGAGGACAGGGCAAGGAGAAAAGCTGCGAAAAACGACAGGAGCAAAGCCATACATTTATACGCAGAAGATCCCATCCCATAAAGCAATGATCCTGAGAAATATCAGCAGATTTTTGAAACTAGCAGTTAATTGGTAGGATTCTCACCCTGACTAACTATATATGCTGATACCTGTGAACTAAGCAACCGCACTGAAGATAGCAATATGTAATAAAAGGGTCACACTTGGAATGCCTGTCATTCTGGTCTTCTAAATAAGTACTTCTGGTCATGACATACCAATTATTGCCATACTGTCTCTCAAGTAAATGTTTGTTTTTAAAAAAAAGGTAATAAATAAAAAAAAAGAGACAAGAAAAAAATGTCACAGGACTGTCCTGCTACAATGCTGTATATGGTTAGATTTATAAATTTCTGTGTAAAAATATGTAATTGTTTATTCATATTTTTTAAATATTTTTTATTTTTTTACTTTTTTCTCCATATTCTGTAGAGATGTAAAGTTTAACATATCAACACTAGATGGAAAATACCTGTTCCATGTTATGCCTAAGATGATTGATATTCAGACAGATAGTGAAGTTAAACCCAACTGCATATGTTGTAGGGTCATAATAAGCTTCTTTTCTGCAAGGTTAACCACCTAAGTTTGCAGACCAAAAATTAGAGAAAAAGAAGGGCTGCAAGGACAGCCAACATTTTGGCCCTAGCCTTTCAAGGTCAGTGATGGCTCAGGACATAACCTATACTGTAACATCATGTGACTCAGTTGTGTCCCAAATTTTCTAATAAGGAGATTATGGGGCCACAGAGCAACGTGATTGATGATGTAGAGTGTGCCTAAGGAGAGTCACATGAAGAGAAAACATTCTCTAAGGCTTTCACAGACAGCAAATAGGTCAAGCAATGGCCATGACTCATTCACATGGCTGACACTGACCAAGGATCTGCAAACTGCAGTACAGGTTTTCAGGCTAAATCTTGAGGGGACTTGACTGACCTTGTCAGATACAAAAGTTACATTTCTTGTTATATGGGTCTTGCTTTATCTTGGTCTTAACAATCCAGTAGAAAAGTATAAAAACGAGGTATAAAAAGTAAAGCCATATTAATATGCTGAGCTGTGAAAGGTTCAAGTCAACAACTTCTGATATTGCTAGTCCTAGGGATAACCCACTACTATTATGGACTATTGGACTCTATTGGATTATTTTGCTCAATTCATGCACCTACAATATTTAAATGGCAATGGAATACCTATCTCTAACAAAACTAAACAAAAAAGGGGATACCAAACTATCCTGCATATTTACAGAAATATCTTTTTCTCTTCTTTCTTTTGTACAGGAGCACTACTGATTTTGAGTATTTACTTTGTATCCAGCTATAATACTCAATACAATTATTAAATCTGCAAATCATTTGGCAGAGTTTTTGGTCTTCCATGTAGAGTATCATGTCATTTGCAAATAAGGATAATTTAAATTCTTTATTTCCTATCTTTATTCCTTTCATTTCTTTTCCTTTTCTAACTGCTGTGGCTAATGCTTCTAGAACTATATTGAATAAAAGTGATGATATTGAATATCCTTGTCTTGTTCTTAATTTTAGAGTGAAAATTTTCAGTTTTTCACTGTTTAGTATGATGTAGGCTTTGGTTTGTCATAGAGAGCTTCTATCAGATTGAGATAAAGACCATTTATTTCTATTTTCTGTAGGCTTTTTATCAAGAACAGATATTAAACTTTGTCAGATGCTTTTTCTGTATCTATTGAGATGATCATGTGATTTCTATCTTTGACTCTGTTAATTTGGAATAATGGTTAATACACTGTGTCAACTTTACAATTTAGGAACTTAAATAACTCAGAGGTTCTACATCCTATGGTATAGAGGACATGCCCTAATGTGGTTGTTTATATCCAAGATGTTATAATTTCTGTCATTATGTCAATTTGAGAAGTTTAGAAGTTTAACTAAGTGACTCATCAGGGATCAGGGTTCTCATTATAACATCCTGAGTCTGTGCAAAAGAAGGGTATGGAGATGGTATGAGTGTTACACCTGCCCTCGGGTGGGTAGCCGGCTTACAACATAAGGGATGAAAAGAGGCTTGCCTCTACCCCTTTTCTTCTTGTTGATTTTGGCATCTTCTGCTGCCAAGAACTGTTACCCCTTGGTCATGCCACACTACCTTGGAGTGAGCTAATAATGGATTAAGACCTCTATAAACCGTAGAGTTAAAAAAACCTTTCCTTGCTAAATTTTGGTCATTGTGTATTTTGTCCCAGCAATGAGAGAAAAGTAACTAAAATATATGGTACATTATGTTTATTACTTTGTGTATGTTGGGCCATCCCTGCATCCCAGGGATGACTCTTACTTGGTCATGGTATATAATAAACTTCTTGATGACTTGCTGCATTCTGTTTGCCAGTATCTTATGGAAGTTTTTGCATCAATGTTCATTAGGGAGATTGACTTGTAGATCTCTTTTTTGCTTGGATCCTTCTCTGGTTTTGGAATTAAGGTAATACTTCAAGTATGACTGAGATTAATGCTTCTCTTTTAATTTCAATGAAGAGTTAGAAGAGTGGTGGAATTATCTTTCCCCTAAATTTCTTGTAGAATTCAGCAGTGAATCTATTAGGACCTGTGTTTTTCTTTCTGGTAGGTTTTTAGTCACATCTTCAATTTCATTGACTAATATTAGGTTACTGAGAAATTTTATATCTTTGTGATTCAGTTCTGACAATTCATATGTGTCTGGAAATCTGTCCATTTCTTCTATGATTCCTATCTTATTAGAATAAAGGATCTAGAAGTAGGTATTGATTATCTTCTGAATTTATTCAGGATCTGTTGTGATTTCTTCCTTTTCATTCCTAACTGCATGGATTTGAGTCTTTTTTTTAATAAAGTTGGTTAAGTATTTATATATTTTACTTAGTCTTTCAAAGAACAAACTCAATTCATTGATTCTTGGTATTTTCTTAGATTCAACTGCATTTATTTTTGCTCTGATCTTTGCAATTTCCTCTCGTGTATGAGCTTTGAGCTTGGTTTGTTCTTTCTCTAGAAATTTGAGTCTCAACATAAGTTGTTTATTTGAACTCATTCAGCCTTCCTTATGTGAGAGCTCACCACTCTAACTTTCCCTCATAGAACTGCTTTCATTGCATCACATAAGTTCCCATATAAAATACTGGCATTATCATTTAATTGTAAAAACTACCTAATTCATTTTTGAATTTCATCTGTGACCTATTGGTTGTTCAGAAGGATGTTATTTAATTTCCACCAGTTTATGTAGTTGTCTTTCCTCTTGGCTTCTATTGGTGTCCTTGCAATTGCAATCTTCCTTATTTCTTCCTGAAATATCCTTCAGAACATTTTGAAGAGCTGGTTTGGTGGTCATAAATTTCTTCAGTTGTTCCTTATTATGTAAGTATTTTATTTCTTCAGATTTTGAACAATAGTTTTTCAGGATACACCAATCTTGGTTGGAGGTTGTTTTATTTCAGGTCCTAAAATGCTTACAGCTCTCTAGGGTTTCTATTGAGCAGTCTGCTGTGATTCTGATGGGCTTGGCTTCATAGGTGTTGCTTTTCTCTAACAGTTTTTAATATTCTGTTCTTGTGCTAAAATTCTGTAATCTTGACTAGTTGGAGATCTATGTGCCTCATTTATCTGTATGTCAAATTCTTTTTGCTTATTTGATAAGTTTTCTGCCACTACTTATGTGAACAGGTTTTTTATATCATTTGAGCTGGTGCCTGCTTTTTTCATTGACTTTGATCAATCTTATATTGTTCTTCTTTCATCATCTTGCAGCTGTTGGATTAATTTTTCATGCTCCCTTGCTATTTCTAAGAAATCTTTCTCTTCACTATTGCTAACTGCGTTCCTGACTTATACATTTGATATTTTGATCTCACCTCATTCATTTGTCTGTGTATACTTTCAATGGAATTTTTAACTTCCAGGATATCTGTTCGAATCTGTTCCATGGATTGCATTTCTCTTTCATATTGGGCATTCTTGATTTTCATTATTTTCCTAAGGACTTCTGTTTTATTTTGTTTTTTATCTGTATCTACTATAGATTCACCAAGCAAGTCCTTCATTTTGAGCATCATTTCTTTTTACACCCAAGAGATTATTTCTCATCTGATTTTCTCTATAGCCTCATTCATTTCACTTCTTCTTTTTTTTTTTTT
>NW_004524654.1:3393305-3406675 GCF_000260255.1 Octodon degus
TTTTACATCTGTTACCATTTAAGAAAATTTAGGTGGATGGCTTCAGACTTTATCTTCTTTTCCCCTAGACTTGTCATGAGTGGGCTGGAGATCTAAAATGCATTTAACTATGTTTCTGAGTTTCTATTTTTTATTTTGTTTCTTGTGTTGATGATTTTAAATTGCCTTTGTCAATATTTTGAAGCTTCCTAAGAAATGTCTATTCCTTACAAATATCTTCTAGGTGTAGCTGGCTCTTGGCTTTTGCTGCAAAAGCTCTTGACCTTTGTGTCTGTCCTAAAATCCCACATTCTCAATTTGTTAGAGATGAGAAGTTGCTATCTACTTGACTTATCACCCAGTCCTTTGAATTGGAGTGGGGTGATGCTTATTAGCCCAGTTCATCACAGTGTTGCTATACACAGGAGAACAACTGAATACAACAGGTGTGACATCCTGCCTAAAGTAGTACAATTAGCAATATCAATAGCATCAAGCACATCCTAAAAGCTGAAAAAAGTTAGTAAATGTTAACCTGGTACCTTTAATCGTGCAAGCAAGATGTAGTTATATATCAAAATCCAATATAAATCACAAACTTATATGCAGTGAGTTTTCCTTTAGAAGAGTGATTTTTACCAAAAGACAGGGGCAAATTTAAGTGAGATGGGAGAAAAAAAGGATAAATGAAGAGAAATTTAAGAGAAGCAAGGCTGAAGAACAAAGGATGCTCACCCAAGAGTTTTTGGAAACAAGAGGACAGAAAAGAAAGAATAAAAAGTAAAAGAACATTGAAGTGAATCAGAAAGGTTACAAACAATATTCACTCACATAAAAGTATCAATAAATCAAGAAAGACTGTGGTAGTGTTCAAGCCAGAGCCCAGACCTGTGCTAGGCACCCCCTCAAGTTTGAAGTAGGATTAGTGCTGTGTTTGCACTGATCTTTGCCTCTGAATATGAAGGTTGGAGCTAGAGCCTTCAGTTAGCAACTTTCTGTGTTTCCCTCCTCAGCCCATACATATCTCCTGTTTAGTTCTGGGCCAGTCTGCCAGCAGTCTTCGCATTCTCAGAGCCAGCCCAAGGCTGCTTCCAGTCCATGTACAGTTGGCCTCTCCTGGCCTTTTCACAGCCTCCTCTTCTGCTCCCACTGGAGCTTTTGTCTCCTCTCTTGTGGCTGGAAGCACGGAAAGGGGAAAACTGACCTCCTGCGCATTGCTCCACCATGGCTTAAGGCTGCTTAAGTCTCACGTCCCTCTTTCTCTTGCACTGCCAGAAGCAAGGCAAGAGGGATGGTGTTATTCCACTTGCTACTTTCATCACTGTCCCTGAGGTTCCTAATCTTGCTGTCACTAGGGGCCCCAGGTAACTTCTATGGTACTTGACTAAAGAAAAATAAACAAAAAATACTGGCAGCCCATCAAGGAAGAAGCATCTTCCTAGCCACTCTCCCCGTGTATGCTGGTGAAATCTGCTGCCAGACTGCAACGTCTTCTGCTTGGAACGAAGGCAAAAGAGGTGAGGGACCTTACATCCCAAATTCACCCTGTGTGACTTGGGTTTGCCATGCTATTTCAGTTATTGGTTTTTTGGAAACTTCCCAGAATGGCTGTTCTTGCTCCACACCATGTGGGCTGCCTTGCCTATCAGGTCCTATGCCTGTGTTTTATTTGATCTACAATTCTTTCATTTCATATTGACTGCGGCATCAGGTTGTATGTCCCTCCCTTTCTTCTAGCTATCTGGTTTTTTAGATGATTTTCTCTGAGTAACTCCAATGTTCTTCCTCTATTCAGCCATCTTTAATTCCCCTTAAAATCCAGTTTAAAATATACTTCCTTATAAGTGCCTAGAAGGCAAGGCTCATTCCTTACCTATCTTTGTACTTGCTCACATTTTTAATATAAATTCTCAAGTGTTCTTATAACATGACTAAGTGAATTGATATAAAAGAAGGGGGGCAAATTAACCAACACAAAAACCTTACAAATGTAATCACTTGGCATGGAAAAAAGCTAAGTTCTTTCCAACGGGGCTGTTTACATCAGACTCTTTCCAAATGAGACACAGAAACCCTACAGATAAGAAAACAATTGTGTACATTTACATCGTCATCAGATTATCTTCCCTCTCAAGCAAATGAGCAGAAACAACTTACATTGAATCTGGCAAGTGTGTCAGAAAAGGCAAAGGAAAGCCATTCAGCTTCTTTGGCTCCAAAGTGAACTTGAGCTGGGGCTCGAATGGAGAGGAAATACAAGGCAAGAGAGGCATCCACAGAATGTGTCTCCTCATTTGCCCTTTTTCATTCCTTCCCTGACAGTTGTAAGTAAAAGGGCAGAAAAATATCTTATTCCTTAAATGGTGTTGCCTGTTCCTGCTTTTCAGGAAATCACCTCATTTGGGGCTGCACAGTGGTTTTACACACACACACACACACACACACACACACACACTATTTAAACTACCACTTCTTCCTCTGAATCCAGAGCTGGCTCCTCTACTGAGAATCTCCTCTCTGGGACAGACATCAATGAAGCAAAGAAATTGCCTCTACCTCTGGGCCTGTTACCAGGGCTCCCTCTTTTCAAGCCTTGCCACAGCCATGCTCTGAGAAGCATTTATCTGTGCTCCCTTCATTGTCCCGCTGCACCAGAAACAAGGAACAGTAAAAGAACAGCCATTATTTGTATTTGGCAGGAAAGGCGGCAGTAAGATTGGAGAGGCAGTGGGTGTGTGAATGCCAGGGTGAGGATGTGAGGAAGCAGGGGCCGGAAACACTACGGAGCAGTCTCAGTGGAGACTCTCTATGAAAGAGACAAGGAGTTGATGGAGGGGGAGGAAAGAAGGAAGAATCCACTGAGCCTGACAGCAACAAACTCACGCTCAAATGCTGCTTCTGCCTCTGGGGCCATTATAGCAAAGAGGCTGAGAACCCCACAGATCCTGAAGCTGAGTGTCCACAGGTGAAAGCCCAGCTCTGCTGCCTGCTACTCATATGCCTTGTATGTGTTGATTTCTCAATCTCTTTGTGCCTCAGCTTACTCCTTTGTAAAATATGATAATAACTACCTAACCCAAGTGTCACGGGGTTCAAAGCTCTCCATATAGAAGGGTTCATGAGAGAACAGCATCTAGATCTGGGATGTGGGTGGGAGCTGCTATTTTTTAAGATGATCTGATGAGAGTAACTTCCACACTCCTGACTTCCTTTCCTTACTGAGAAAAAAGAAAATCTATTTATTCCATCACTTCCATCACTATCATTCTATCATTCTACCCCTTCAATATGTATTATTTGCCCCATGCTGTGGGCCAACAAGTGCCTGAGCATGAGGGTAAGAAGGTGCTGGACTTTCGGCATGCTCTTCTAATAGAAGCAGGACTCTTCCAAAGCCAGCACTTCCCCATATAGCAGACCTCAGTTCTGGGGTCTCTACTGGGCAAGCCCCTGCTTATGGGATACACTCATGCCTCTGAAGGACAAAGTTCCAGGAGGAACTCTTATTCTGCAAACAGTACTCACCTTCAATAAGTGACAATGTTATCACGAGAAATAAAATAAACAATTGGGCATATGATTATTCCTTCAAATCTGGCTTCAAATGAGGCTCTTAGTCAAATTGAATAGGTGAAACCTGCCTTCAATGAACCTTTGCTGGCATCCTACCTCAAACCCATGGCAGAGCAGAGCTGGAGCAAAGAGCAAAGTGCAGTCAGTGGGACACTGTGCTAGGACTGATTGGTAAGGGCCACTAAAGCATTACAAAGACACAGAGTGTTGCCAGAAGTGTCATGCTGTACCTGAGGAGACCACAGTGTGATAGGAAGAGGATGGAAATTCACCAGTTCTTAGCTGCAGTCCTACCATTCTCTAGAGGTGTCCAGAACTGGAGAAAGAGGAGTTAGAGGTGATACTTAGATATGATATCTCATGATATTGAGAGAGCATTCACGCTATTATGTGTCTACCATGCAGGGCCAAGAACTAGAATGCATAGAGTAAAACATTTCTGTCTAGAATACCATGGGCTACGGTGTTGGGAAACAGAGTCTGAAGGAAGCCAGAGAGCCTGTGTTTCCCAGGAGATGCATCTGAGCTCCTGCCTGCAGTGCTCAGTGGAATGCATTGGCCCGACAGAGGCCTGAGCTGAACTTGGGAATAGCGAGAGATGTGACTGCCACCAGCAAACTTTAACCAGACTACAGCTCCCCACCACTGGCTCCCAGGCTCCATGGCACCCAGGCCATGGGACAAGAAGGTCCCATGCCACCAGAGGACCACTTTTCCTGCTGCACCTGGAAAGTGCAGGCAGCTTCAAGAGGATCTTGCTTCTGGGCATACCCAAACTGCCTTCAACCACACTGGAGACCAAGCTCCTCATAAAAGAGCACTGCCTCCGCTACCGGTGCTCAGCACAGTTTGAGACTCCCATTTAAGACTGTTTGAAAAGAACCTTTTCCTTAGTAACAGAATTGCCTTCACTTGTTAGATGATTTGTTGCTTTGCAGTTGGGAAACCAGGAAGTGGTCATTCCCGGAAAAGGTTCTTTCCACCATCTGTTCTGCTAAGTGCATCTCTCAGACTCCGTTATTTTATCACACTTCCCTGAGGACTCTGCCCTTAGCTGACTTCCAAGTAGCAATATAATTTACCTTTTTGCTTCAATTTTAAAATGCCAGCATATTTTTAGTATTGTAGCCCTTTAGGGATTAGTAGCTACAGGAGGAATAAGAAAAGAAAAAGATGAAACCCAAAGAAGAATAAAATAGAGATAGGGGCCAAGGAGATGGCTCAGTAGAATAAGCACTTCCCTGGCAAGTGCAAGGGCCTGAGTTCAATACCTGGTTCCAAAAAAGAAAAAAAGAATAAAATAGAGAAAGGATGGAAGGTAGGAAGAAAATGAGAAAAAAGCTGAAAAGGAAGATGAAAATGAAAGGAAAGAAGAAGAAAAGAGAATCATTTCCCCCCCCCCCCACACACACACATTATTCAAATATCTATCTCTCATGGACTGTCACATGCATTGGTAAAAGCCAGCAAGTCTACAAGTTCAGTGGACTCAGCCTGGTTCCAGTGGCTGTCTCTGGCTAAAACTGTCCCCAGTAAGAGCTTCTGCCACATGTCACAGGACCACAGAGTCTTCAAAAAGGGGAAGAACCCAGCCAGCAGACAGCTGACCCTATCCACACTCATGTTCCAAACAATCCCTGCAGGTGGCTCCTGTGATGTCCCTTACCAGAGAAAGGGCTCTCATGTATTATCTAACTATTCCCAGCAGTGCTGTAAACCAATAGCATCCAGCGGCTGGGTGCGGTGGTGCATGCCTATAATCACAGCACCATGCGAGGCTGAGGCAGAAGGATCACAAGTATGAGGCCAGTGTAAGCAACTTAGAAAGACACAGCCAGAGGAGATGGAGAGACGGAGAGATGGAGAGACAGAGATGGATGGACAGACAGAACAGAGAGAGAGAGAGGCAGAAGCAGAGACAGGGACAGAGACAGACAGATAGACAGAACAGAGGCAGAGATCAGAGACAGACACGGAGAAACTCAAACCAAATACTCTTAAACTGGTACAGGGAAATCACAATTAAGACAAACACTACTTCTCAAAACCAAAACATATTCCATAACCCTCATACATTACTGGGTAGCAGAATCAGCATTTTTTTCCTCCCAATTTACAGGTAATTAGACCCCTCTAGCATTTTATGATCACTAAATATTGAAAGGTTTTTAAAGCCTCTGTTTTAACCTACAACCTCATGCTGATTTGAACATGTCTACAAGGACAGAGATGGGATAAAAATCACTTCTTCCAAATGATCCAATCTCACGATTAATAATTGAGAATCCCTTTTTCTCTTTCTCCTCTGCCTTTTTTCTCTCTGAACTGGAGTGCACTCTTCAGCTTGTTAAGCTCAGCTCACTCCCACTGATAATTCACCAGAGATCATAATTTATGGACAATTGAAGCTGCAGAAACATCTCTTAGAAGGAATAGAGCAGATCCATAGCAACAATTCTTCAGGGGAATATTAATCCCCGGCTTTATGTAGTGCTAAGTGTACAATAGTAATCAGAACTTGAGTAGAAGCTGCTAATCATTGAGGGAAAAGGCTGTATAAAGAATTCATAATGGAATTAGCCTGCGGCAAACAAAGAAAGACAAAATTAAATCAGCCATCAAATTGCACCAAGGAATTTTAATTTACAGGTTAATGTAGGATTATGTAACTAATCACAGCTAACATTTTCAATGAACAACCAATAAAATTCGGCTCTTTTTTCCTTTCTTATCTTACTAATGGTATTCCAATAATATGTTTTTATTACCCTATCATATGCTAGAAATGATTCTTAAAAATTTTAAGAGTCCTTCTAATTGTCAGAACTGGAGTAAAACAGTTTTGAAATAATTCATCAAAAATGTGAATCTAGGAAGATCCACTCCTGGGCTCAGCCCAATAATAGCTGGGGAAGTTTGCATAAAATAGATTTACATAACCATATAGCTTTAAAGTATATGCATGTTTTCATGCAGTGCAGGGACCTGAATAGGGCAAAAGAGACTAAATTAAATATGTGAAACTAATTTGGAGCACAAAGGGTATCAGTTAATTCTAAATAAAACCATTGCCATAGGTTTATATGTCAATATTGCAGACATATCCAATGACATACACACCAAGGACCACACTAACAGAGTTTTCATGGTTTATAAATGTGAACATCATAAAAAGAAATAAGGTTTCTAGGATAAAAAAGTTGATTAGCATTCCCCATGGGAGGGGGTCAGAATCTTGTATCCTCCCCAGTTATATTTTGATATCAACCAATGCATGACAAAGACTGAAAAAAACCTTTATGCAATTTGAAAAATTCTATGAAACCCACGGCTTCATAAATATAAATATATAAAAAGACAGTATAACTCTTTGCACATTGGCAAGGAGAAACTCCAAAATTATACTGTATGCTTAAAAAGACATCAGCTTAATCAAAAAGATCTTTTTCCAACATATGGCAGAAGGAAAATTATTATAAATGGAGTAAAAAGTATGTTCATAAGCTTTACTTCATGAGGGAAGAATGCTGGGAAGAAAGGCGACGGCATTCTTCCTGCATATGTTTTTCTTGTCGAGAACAATGTGGGAAAGGCTCATTCTCCTTTAATCTAAATGTTCGTTTTATGGAAGCAGCAACATTCGGCCCAGTTATTAGCAAAGGAGTTTTGTTGCTTTATAAAGTCTAATTTTAAGATGCTCACTTCCAAAAAAACATTATGGTGTCAATTGCACTACCCTTCAGCAATCCTGTAATAACTTTATTCAACCATTTCTAATTATAATTATATTTTCAATTCCTTTTAGCTATAGAAACTCTTTATCAATCAGAGCACAAGACAGAAAATTACTTTATTACAGCTACAGCTCGTTAGGCTGAGTGCTCTTAATGAAGCAGCCTCATAATCAGATGAAAATCATGCTGGAGAAAACTTGCATCATTAGTCTGGGCCTTAATTACCAAGAAATATAGTCACTAACAATGATATTCCATTTCGCGATATGGTGCATGCACCTTCTACACTAGTTGCAATTAATAATTTCACCGACTGCTACAGAATCTTTTCTATTTATTCATAACAATGGAGGGGGGATTCTAAATTTAATTGAGCGCTTCAGATTGTGCTCTTTCTTCCTTTCTCGTACTTGTTCAGATTAAAATGTCACAAGGCTAATATTCTATCTTACAATAATTCATCATTTTAATTACATATTTTATGTATGTGAAATGTCTTTTTCAGCTTTCTGGTAGAGGCTGACATTTGGGGGGATGCATCTAAGAAAATGGGTGGCCTCTTGTAAAGGTGGCTCCTACCACCCAGTACCACATCCCCAAAATGAAAGGCCTGCCTTCAGTCCATCAGGGTCCCTCATGTTGGGAACAGCCTCATCCACTAAGATCAGCATCGGCATCTTCTGATAGGCTTGGGACAATGGTAGAATGGCCGTGTTCTGGGGACAACAAGGCTGTGTCACTGGCCTCTTTGTTAAGCATGATTGATCACAGACAGAATCAGCAACTTTCCTTTGTGAAAGCCTGCTTTCTTCTGCCCGATTCCTTTTACCCTTTCTCGCCTCTCTCTAACCAAGAGCCTTGCTTTTGCCCTCCTGGAAACACCTCAAGCAAGCCACCCAAGAAGAGGATCTGGCCTCCATGGACTTCACATATTGCAGGGTCCCAGAATGTCCACCTGACTTCTTCATGTGCCTTGCTGGGGCCTTAAGATCGGAGCCAAGGTGCTGCTGCCACTGCTGCTCTTTTTCAAATGCAAATTAAGCTCCCAGATGCAGGCAAAGAGCACTGGGGAGGGCAGAGGCCAGTGGGCTTGGCAGAGATGAATGAGATTCCATCTGACCTCCAAGCCCAAGTATGCCTAACACTAAACTTCCTGCCTGACCCAGCCTTCTGCAGGAACAGTTGCCAAACTGCTGATTTGATTAATGTGGGCTGCACTGTCCCCAGTCATCTGCCTCCTGAGCGCCAAGCATTTTGATAAGTGAAAACCCGCAAGCCGCGGGAAAAAGGCTTGGGTAGGGCGTAAAAGAATGCAAATTTTTAGAGACATAGGCATCCAATCTCTACCCCACAAATGTAAAGTTCCCCTATTTAAAAATCATTGACCTCTCTACCTCTGATTCATCTGGAGCAAGTGATGGCAAAATTCTCAAGGTGACATAAATAAGAAGACTGCCTGCCCCCTTGCCCATGTTTAAACCCAAATAGGTACACAAGTAACCGAATAAGTGACTAAATGAAAACCCTACAGCAGACACTCCAGATAATTTGATTAAAGGTAGTAAGGAATCAACTGTATCTTCAGTGATGGTTTGTCTCTCCCTGCATAACTAAGATTTGAGGAAGGCAGTGGCACAGGTTCCACATTTCAAGCGGACTTCACAGGCAATGTGGGCTCTGAGTGGAGATGTGGGATGTGAGAGCCTGCAGGACCAGTGAGGCAGGAGGCAGAGTCACCTGGAGAACAGCACTAGGTGGTCAATAGGAGACCGCTCTGGACCAAGGAGAAAAGCTGTCAGAGCCAGCGCAAAATGAAAAGCAGCTCAGGAAGAGAGCAGAAGAGAGGGCATTAATCAGAACCACACAGAGCACATTTCCATAGGAAAAATGCTTGGCATTTTGGGCAGCCCAATAGTTTGCAAAGCAACTGGAGATGTGCAATGATCCCCAAGGACAAGCGGTTTGCAAGGCCCAGCCTGATACCCTTAGAAGCAGCCACAGGAGAGACAAGGAACAGCTAAAGGAAACCGGCTGCTGCAGCACCAAGAAAAGCCCTCAACATCCTAGCCGAGCCTTCTATCAGCCCTCGAGGCTTCCTCCTAACATCACTTCGGATAAGCACAGAAGTCACTCCATGAATTTTCATCTGGCAGTGGCTACCCACAGACACAGTAGAGGACCTTGGAAAGCTCTAGATCTTTATCTGAGGCCATGACCTGCATTCTGATATCCCCAGGCCTGTGCCTGGCAATGTCATATCCAAATCCTCAACAGAAAAGAGCCAGCAGCCATACAGCCCAACCTGAGGGGACAGGAACAGCTCCACCTTGGAGATCTTCTGACAAAGCACCCTCCCATCATGTACTAGCTGGATGACACTAGAGAAGGGTGACTTAACTCCTTTGGCCCTCTGTTCCATACACATGGGAAAAGGACAACAGTCACCAGCTTCATAAGATTGTGACAAAGGTGATCTGAGATCAGGCATGTAAGAGTGCTCCTAACAAGACCTGGCTCTTAGTGTATTTCAATAGACATGAGCTCTAATTATCATCACTGTCATTAGTAGCATTGCCACACATGAAAGGCAGCTATGGCTTGCTCTGAAAATAAGTTCAAAATTTTGAGCAATAATTTTCAACCCTGCTGCACATTAAAATCATCTGCCCCAAACTCCTGAATGAGATCAAAATCCGTCAGGTGGTATTTTTTCAAAGCTCTTTCCATGATTCCATTGTGTTATTAATGTGGAGACCCACTGATGTTGACTCTCAAGACCTGAGCACGATGATTAAAATATTGGTGCTCCAGCTAAAAGGCCTACATGCTGGCAAGTGGAAAAGCCTTCATCTGGGTCCCTTGGAGGGTGATGGGAATCGGGTAACTCTGCTTTGAGATGTGAGGGTGTGGAGCTTTTGTGACCTAGGAGTGAACAGCCATGGCCTTGGCTGATGGAATGTGTTGGCTTTTCCAGCTGGCAAAGCAGTCTGATTCCAATATGCAGAATGGACTGCATGCAACTCAAGTTCCCTATGTATTTCAAAAATGTCTGTCTAGGGCTAGGATGTGCACATGCCACAGGAAATGGGTCAGCCATGAGCACCAGAGCCAGGAATGCCTTCTTCTGTGGCTTGGTAAGGGCAGCCCATGAAAAATCTGCCTAGAGAGGTAATAGTAAGACCACCGAGGGAGAAAAGTCTATCATTCATCTCTAGGAGGAAAGATTAACCCGTCAGAGTGCACAAAGGCAGAGTCAGGCCAGCCCTGGATGGAGGCAACAAATCCAACAGGGCAAATCCTCAGCTATCCTGATGAATTTGACAGATGTTTGACATTTGCATTTGTAGGGTCTTAGAGAAGTAAAAATTTCAACTACTTGGATTTCGCAAACCTAAATAAATCTGCCAGGTTCTCAAAAGACAATTCTCTATTTATTTATTTGATTTTAACATTTAAGACACTTCCACCACAGGAAGACCTTTGAGACCATAGATGAAATGATAGGAAACCATAATCTAAAAGAAAAAGAGAAAATTAAGAACCACAAACAGCATCTAAACTCATCTTTCATTTCAACTCCTATTTTACTTCTGGCAGGAAAGGGTTCATTTATCCCATGATGGTGACTGAAAACTTAATGAGGACTCCTTCATGCTTCAGAATCCAGGGTGGCAGTACCTTCTGGAATGTTCCTTCCTTGTATCCTATCAAGAATACACAAGAGAGCTCTACACTCTTGCCCACCAGAGACAACAAGCCTACTCCTTTGCTGACCTCCCAACTACATTTTCATTCCAAAAAAGGCCATGGGTAGAAGCGTATCAAATAGAAAATTCACAATAGTGTATGAGAAACACCAGAAGATTGCGTTACACCATGAGGTTTAGAATGGAACCTTGACAGAAAACCAGAGCCGACACACCAAAGAACTATGAATCAAACACAAAAATGCACCAACATTGTATGAGCCCATTTCTTTGAGGTTCTTAAAATAATTAAGTTCATGGAGACAAGAAGTAGAACAACACTGTCAGGGACTGCACACAGGACAATGAGCACTTATCAGAAAGGGAAGCCACAGAATTGCCACAGAGATGTGTAAGAAAGCCCTGAAGATGGATGGTGGGAACAGTTGCACAACTATGTGAATGTACTTAATGCCACTGAGCAGAAATAAACATTGTTAAAATGGCAAGTTTTATGTTGCATATATTTCACCATAACAACAAGAATCAGACGCAAAAGAACACTTATCTTGAGGGTAAAAGGAAATTACTTAATATTTAATAGTGTTTTGCTTCAGTGATATTTTTTAAAAGCAATACAAAAACTAAGTCAGAGAAAGAAGATCTGAAGATCTGCAGTATGAGAAACAGACATAGTCAGGAATCTTGAGTTTAAGATTTCTCTCTGCCCCTACTAAGCTGAGTGACCTTGACAAGCCACTGTCCCTCTCAGCACTTGGTTTATTCATCATTAAAACCAGAGAATTAGAGATGATCACCAGTCCACACCAACTCTTTCCTTTGTGTCGCTTTTCCATTCTACCTTAGTATTTGTGGAAATACTTCTCTAGGAAAATCATGCCAGTCAGTCACTACAGGCAAACATTAGTATTATTTTCCTTCTTGCTTACAAAAAGGAAAGAGCTGGGGACAATTAGATTTAAAAAAAAAAAAAAGTTTTACTGTCAAACTTTCAGGCAGAGAACCCACAAAAATATCAAAATCCTAACAACGAAACTTGTTCATGTAGTGTTTCACTGGCCAGTTATCATCACAAGAACTGAAGAGCTTGCACCCTTCTCCTGGCCCCCACCCCTGCTCAGCTTGTAGGCCCCGCAGTTGCTCACCACTCACCCTTGTTGGGCCATTTCTAAACTCTTCATTTCCTTTTTGCCCAGAAATCTTGCAATCATGCATAGTTTCAAAGGGACAACATCCCAGGCATAATTTGTATTGAGTGTCTTTTCACCTTCCTTTCTCCGTTTTTCCCATTTGGACCTTAAAATGTTTGGAAAGCAAGGACTCTGCTGAGAATCTGTGCATCTCCTTGCCAAGTTGCTGGCTTCCAGAAGAAGGTGAGCAGCATTAGACTGCATTCAACTCTTCAGGCTGCTGGTTCTCAGTGACCCGTCTTGCTCCCTCAAGACATCTTGCAATGTGTGGCTACACTGTTAGTCAGAACCTAGGACAGGGGTGCTACCACATCTACTGGGAAGAGAAGGATATTTCACAGGCAGGGCCTTACTACAGAGCTACAAATGCACCCCAATATGTCAATAGTGCTGAGAAGCTTCTCTATGCCATGGAAAAGTCTCACAAAAATTACAAAGTAGGTTTTCTCATCCTCATTTTGTAGGTAAAGCTCAGAAGTTAAGGAACTTCTTCAAATTCACCAGCAGGGAAATAGAAAAGCTGGAGTGCCAATGTCCCTATGTCTGCCTGTGTCTGAACACGTGGACGAGTGCGCATGGGTGGAGGCAAAGCAGCTGCTGCTCTTCATTGGGAAAGTGAAGGAAGGGTGAAGGCACCGGAGACTGACCTGGGCCTTGCCCTAGAGAGGTTTCTTGATGCCCAGGCTGAATGTGCAGGCAAACTGTGCTCATAATCCTTTCAGCACTGCTCTTTGGAACCACCCAGCCTCCAGGGAATGGAGACAGTGAAGCCATCAAACAGGATCTCTCACAGCCATGATGTCATGCAGCCTCAGGTGACCAGAGGAAGGCACAACTCCCAGGGCCAGAGTGACCAAGAGAACGCTGAGCCCTGGCTCCAGAGCACACACAGAAACTGCAGTCCCACTCTGCTGGTCTACTGAAAGGAGCAGTTAATGCTTAATAGTTTTTCTTCTCATTTTTAATTCCTTGTGATTTTTTTTAAACACAATTTTACATGTTTACATCTAAACAACTAATTTGAAAACATTATTCAACACACAAAAGGGGAAAGAAGGGAGGGAGGAAGGAAGGAAGGAAAAGACAGACAGAAGAGGAAGGAAGGAACAAAAGAAGGAAGGAAGGAAGGAAGGAAGGAAGGAAGGAAGGAAGGAAGGAAGGAAAGAAAGAAAGAAAGAAAGAAAGAA